>NC_048302.1:129983676-130249118 GCF_013100865.1 Trachemys scripta elegans
ACACCACACCCAGGAGATCTGTGGGTTACAAAAGCATGAAACTGTAAAACAGACAGGTGGATTTTTAAGAGATGGAAACTGAAAGTGAAAAAAAAATAGCAGTTAAAGGCCAATGTTTTCAAAAAGAAGCTGCTCAAATATGAGTTTGGGAGCCTAATGTGTCACTTAAATTGGGAGCTAACTTTAGACAAGCATTTTTCAAAATGACAGGTTTCAGAGTAGCAGCCGTGTTAGTCTGTATCCGCAAAAAAGAAGAACAGGAGTACTTGTGGCACCTTAGAGACTAACAAATTTATTAGAGCATAAGCTTTCGTGGGCTGTAGTCCACGAAAGCTTATGCTCTAATAAATTTGTTAGTCTCTAAGGTGCCACAAGTACTCCTGTTCTTCTTTTTTGCGGATACAGACTAACACGGCTGCTACTCTGAAACCTGTCATTTTGAAAAATGCTTGTCTAAAGTTAGCTCCCAATTTAAGTGACACATTAGGCTCCCAAACTCATATTTGAGCAGCTTCTTTTTGAAAACATTGGCCTTTAACTGCTATTTTTTTTTCACTTTCAGTTTCCATCTCTTAAAAATCCACCTGTCTGTTTTACAGTTTCATGCTTTTGTAACCCACAGATCTCCTGGGTGTGGTGTTCTGTCCCTCTCTCTCTCTCATCCCCCCCTCACTGCCACTAGATGGGACAGAACACCACACCCAGATCTGAGAGTTACAAAAGCATGAAACTTTAAACAGACAGGTGGATTTATATATATATAAAGTCAGTTAGCTTTTAGCTCATGCGGTAGAGGCTCATGCATTAAGCTCCAGAGGTCGCAGGTTCTATCCCGCTTGCCGACAACTGGGGTCTGTTGGGGGTTACACTTTAACAATGCAGTTAGACCCACGTCTACAGAATTGTGATTGAGGCTGCTATAATACTAAAACATACAAGGCTACTGTTCAGTTTGCTACTTACTATAGTACTTCATCCCATTGTCAACAAGAGTGCAATACAACATAGTAAGCCAGGTTCACAAAAGCAGCATTGTACAAAAATAAACGGTGTAATATGATCATAGATTCAGAATCATAACACAGTTGTAATGTTTGCAGAATTAAAATGAAAGTACCTAGAGGCTATTATCTTTTTCACTGCTATTGCACCAGTCACCAGATAGCAATAATATACAATGTTATCTTAATGCAAAGCACCCAACCCTGCAAGGTGCTGAGTTCCTCTTCTCCCATTGCAGATACTGGTACTCAGCATATTGTAGTAGGCACCCAGCACTGTCTAGAATCAAACCCCGAGTTTTTAAACAATAAGTATCAGTTCCTGATCTCAGTTAGATGGATAACTTTAGATTTAAACCAACCAATGTAAGTGAGATCAGAATCTGTCCCTGCAGTTTTTAAGAAACATAATCTTTCAGAATTATAACCCAATATTCCCTGTCAAATCTGCACTATCCAAGAATTAATTTTAATTAAAATGCATGTACCATGAATTGTTATAAAAAGATGTTACTATGAGCTGCATAGTCTTCAAAAGGGGGCTAGTAAAGAGGAGTTAATAACCCCATATAATATCAAACACTAAACACTATTTGTATTTTCAAGAAATGAAATTTTTTAATAGTTCTTAACCTGTCATGGAGAGCAAACTTGGCTGAACAAACATGTTTGACTAGTTAAAAGTTTTTCGATAGGCATCGAGGTTCCTGACCATTATGTTTTGTTTGAATTATAACTTGAAAGAGGCAGTTTCAGGAACAAAATCACTGCAGTACTATCCTTGAAACCAGTTAGTTTGCTAACATTGCAAAGTGTCGATACAGAGAGAAGAATAACATAGAAGAAACCCAGTTTGTGTGTGTGTGTGGTATACTAATACAAAACAATATACTTACATACACACTATATAATACACACGCACACAGGGTGGGGGAGATGGCCAGTTTTAGACTATTACCCATTTTATGATGCTTTCACTATTTTAGCTAGACAGTCTAATAATAATCTAGTGTGCTCTCTAAGCAATCAGAGTCAGATACAACACACTGAAGCATCTATTTGGCTTCCTGCCTGGTATAGAAGACAGCCTACTATACTGCACTGCTGGTGAAGTTTAATTGAAATCTGCTTGTTGTTATTCAAGTTACTATTGACAAGACACAGGAAATTCTGCATAACACGTGTTCAGCTGGTTTAATCTTATAGTAAAGCACAGGGCTGTCCCTGCCTGTCATTTTTACAAATCAGTAGATTTCTAATTAACCATCACAAGTAAACCTCAAATTGCTTAAATCCCACAGGAAAAGCCTGCAACATTTCAGCTAATTTATCATTTTCCTTGACCCTCACAAGACAATGCACTCTAATGCTGCCAACAGCATAACTTACCTCAACTAACTTGTTGGCATGTTCACGGAAAACTTGAGCGTATTCCTTCACTTCTTTCTCGTTACCACTCTTTGCAGCCTCAATAAGAACAAGTAATGGAACATTGGTCTCCAGGAATGAGTCAGATATATGATCCATCACTGCCTTCCGTAGCTGTGTTAAAAGAAAGTGGAGCAGTAAGTAACTGAAGAGTTAATACACATTTCCACCATATTGATCAGCGAGTTATAGTTGAGTATATGTGTCATATCTCAAAGTTGTACAACTTTTTTTTTATAGTATTTATGGATTTGTAGCATTTTTTTTTATTTGTAGGAATTTTTGGTAGCACTTAAATGTCCATAACTAAAGGCTTGGTTCTGCAATCCCTACTCACTCAAGCAATTCCACTGACTTTCATGGGACTACCCAGCTGGACAAGCATTACGCACATCAGGGATTGCAAGTCTATGGCAGCTGGTAGGTACCCAACACTTTTAAAAGTCAGGTCAGGTCTTTTAGGAGCCTAAATGTAGATTTAGGAGCCTAACTTTAGGCAATCATTTTTAAAATATTGGCCAGTGTATTTCCAGACCTCATGTAAAATCTGTACTCAGTGTTACACTTAGCACATGCACAGTGTCTCATTTTCATTAGCGAATCTCTAGTGTGAACAATCTGAAAACTTTCCTATGCATTTCATAGGAAGGATTAACAAGAGTATAGAAAATGTATTCTTAATGGAAATACACAAGCCATTAAAGATTAAACACCTGTTCTTCCTTAAAAAAAAACAAAAAAAAACAGATGTTTGGGGGAAAAAAAAACAACCAAACACAGCCCACTACTTTAAGGGTGATGGCACAAACTTGCCCTCTGCCATTCTGCAAAGTACTAATCAATGTCAGACTTTCCTAGTATCTGTAAAATGCACAAAAATATGATTGAAATCTTAAATAATGTTTCATGGAGATGTCACTGCTCTATGATAGTGTGGATAGCAGACATATTTTAGCATATTTCCTTAAGCTTTTGGGTATAATTGTTATTAAAAATGAAAAATTGCAAACTCAAAGCTGGGCTGGGAGTCATCTAGCCTGAAGGTCCAACCAGACATTAGTCTCATTAAGTCATACATTTTGTAGCTAGACTGAAGGTCAATTAAGGTAATCATTCAATTTTGTAATCCACACTAGAAAGCTTTAACTAGCTGAGGTCCCATCAATGCTCAAAATTGCACAGATAATTACTATATCGGTAGCTGCAATAAAAAGAGGATTCAAGAGCCCTGTGGAGTTCAGCTGCATTGACTTGTGTGCGGTTTTTCTTCAAAGGGAAAAGATAAACCAAAATATTGCAGGTGACCACTCCATCCATTACCTGGTATGGAAAACGCAAGCGCCATTAACAAAGCCGAATGGTTTGAAAGGCAATGTAATGTTTCCTTTGCTAAAATGATGACAATTAAAATAACTCAACCACGATTAGTAATATATGAATAAAAATGAGCTATTATATTGCCCTGCCAAGTTGATTAAAGTGCTTCAAAATAATTGGGGGTGGGGCTTGCTCAGTGGTTTGAGCATTGGCCTGCTAAACCCAGGGTTGTGAGTTGAATCCTTGAGGGGGCCATTTAGAGATTTGGGGCAAAAATCTAACTGGGGATTGGTCCTGCTTTGAGCAGGGGGTTGAACTAGATGACCTCCTGAGGTCAGTTCCAAACCTGATATTCTATGATCAAACTAATTCATAAAAAAAAAAAAAAAAACTTGACAGCTATGACCACGGCCTATGATGTGGACCAATACTGTCTCATATTTCCATGTTCTCCCATGCCCATCTGTTGTCTTATATTTATATTGTAAGTTCTTTGGAGCAGAAACTGACTTGTTCTTTTCTCATACAGTGTCTAGCACAGTGGGGTTCTGGTTCCTGATTGGGGCTCCTAGGTACTACAGTAGTAAATAATTAAAATAAAATAAATACATAATAGAATATTAAAACATTGAAAATTTAATATAAAATCACATATGAAAGGGCCGGTGATACTCCATAGTATCACAAAACCTAAGGTACATTATTAGGCCGACAAGTCTTCAGTCACTATCAGATTTTTGTAATGTATTTAGGTGCATAAAGAAGCAGATAGGAGCCTAGTGGGATTTCCAAAAGCACCTAGGTGCCTAACTCATTGATTTAAATGGGGGTATTCATTGCCTTATAATGATAAGCTAAAATAAGCTCTTTGAGTCTAACACAGAGAAGATTAGGGTGACTTGATTACAATCTATAAATAGGTATATGGGGAACAAATACTTAATAATGGGCTCTTCAGTCTAGCCAGGAAAGGTATAACCTGATCCAATGGCTGGAAATTGAAGGTAGATAAACTAGAACTAAGGAGCGAGTAATTAACCATTGGAACAATTTATCAAGGGTTGTGACAGATTCTCCATCACTGATCATTTTAAAATCAAAATTGGATGGGTATTTTTTGTTTGTTTTTCCCCTTTAGGAGATCTGCTCTAGGGATTATTTTGGGGAAGTTCCCTGGCCTGTGTTATACAGGAGGTCAGACTACATGATCACAATGGTCCCTTTCTGGCTTGGAATCTAAGATATGAACAATACAGTTTTTTTTTTAATTAATTAATGGAGATATTCCATCTCCTAGAACTGGAAGGGACCTTGAAAGGTCATTGAGTCCAGCCCCCTGCCTTCACTAGCAGGACCAAGTACTGATTTTGCCCCAGATCCCTAAGTGGCCCCCTCAAGGATTGAACTCACAACCCTGGGTTTAGTAAGCCAATGCTCAAACCACTGAACTATCCCTCCCCCTCTGGCCAATGCAGTATTATATTTCTGACTATGTCATGATGCTCTCTTACCATAGACCATTAAATCTGTAAGAATATCTAAAAATACACCACTGATTTTCATTGGTAGTATCAAGTACCTCTACTCTTAAAAAACACATTAGACGTCAATGAAAAAGGAGATCAGATAACTGCAATTTGGACCTTAATACTGTAAATATAGAAATTATTTATACAGTAATGAACATCTAACTTATTATTAGAGCTGGATACAAGGGTCCTGAGTCCACAGTCACAAAAACTGAACTGTTTTCAGAGTAGCAGCCATGTTAGTCTGTATCCGCAAAAAGAACAGGAGTACTTGTGGCACCTTAGAGACTAACAAATTTATTTGAGTATAAGCTTTCATGGGCTAAAACCCACTTCATTGGATGCATGCAGTGGAAAATACAGGAGGAAGAGATATATATATATATATATATATATATATATATATATATATATATATATATACACACACACACTCTCTCTCACACACACACACACACACACACACACACACAACATGAAACAATGGGTGTTACCATACATACTATAACGAGAGTGATCAGTTAAGGTGGGCTATTACCTGCAGGAGAGGGAAAAAAAAAACTTTTTGTAGTGGTAATCAAAATGGCCCATTTCCAGCAGTTGACAAAAAGGTCCTCACAGGTGTCTTGTCAACTGCTTGTCCACTGTTTTAGCCCACGAAAGCTTATGCTCAAATAAATTTGTTAGTCTCTAAGATGCCACAAGTACTCCTGTTGTTTTTGCAAAAACGGAACTGTTAGCATTCTGCATCGTGGCTGATTTGATAAATATAAATTTAGTAAATCCTCGTTTAGTTTATGTGCTATTATTCATAGCTGTCAGTAGCATATTTCTGAACCCTCATGTTGAGAGTCATTGTAGTTTCTTTATAAATTGATTATCTGAATTTCTGGATGCCCTTGCATGGAAGTTGAAAGGTACAGATAACAGTTTTTATATACGCAGGAAACCACAAGTTTAACTATCCATCAGCACAGGCTATAAGGAATGGACTTGACAAAATAATTTGTTAAATGTGACAGACTATGAACATAAGGCATTCTTCCAATAGCTTAAACAGGTGCATGACAAGGTAATATTAATGGCACAAGACAAGACATTTAAAGGCATTAGCTCAGCACTACCAGTCTATTGTATCCAATTAGGGCTATTTATCAATGTAAATAACTGCTGGAAAAGCTAATCTTGTATCTTCCTGTAGGTCCTGCAGCAAAGTCCAGCCAAAGTGATGGTTCATGAATGAAGAGTTTTTAAAGTTTTGCATGGATGCCATTCTTTCAAAGGGAAATGCAAAAGACTTGTATTTAAATGGGCATATAAAAAGTGATAGCATAAGGAAAGATTAATCTAGAGGAAATTACTTAACAAAAGATGGACAGCTCATCTGATCTTGTGATCATAGAAAGATAAGCTACTTTCTTCTACAATTCCTTAAGAGCTTCCCTGATGCAGATGCAAACACTGTACTGTATATTGCCATTTAGAAGCTATGGCTTATATTAAATTCTCCCTCCTTGTAGTTTAAAATCAAGGATGGCTTCAAAATGAGCGTGGTTTCTATTAATTACAGGGTAAAGTTCTACTTACTAATAGAGGGTGGCATCTAAATGAAAATCATTGTTATTAAATGGAGTATGTTAAATGCAAAGTTAATCAAATTAAATCCAAAAGAGTTGATGTGTCAGCCAAGCACAGAGATGGGACGTGTAAGCAAAGCATGCAAATATTCTTTTTAAATCATGAACAGTCTACCACAAGGCACATTTTATTCCCCACCTAATACAATCAATGAAGTCAGTTTATGGTGCACAGAGTAAGTTACTGTTGTTCATAGCTAGGGATTCTCCGATTCTAAGCACTAGTGGGGTCTACTTTATCATTGTTGATTCACAGCTCTAATTGCACATTCCAGAATGATGCTTTTCATTGCTGTATAACAATTTTAGAACCAAATGGCTCTGTGCTGCTTAAAGTCATGTAGAGAATTAAATGTCTAATCCTGACACTAGAAGGTAATGCCACAGCAGGAGATTAATGGCTCTAACAGATTGTTAAATTTTATAAAGACTGGCAGTATAAAGCTGTCTGTAAAAAAAGTTTACTAACCCTTTGTTCGTAACTATATCACACCGCAAACAGCATTGCATTCACCACTTTCTACTTAACACCACGATATATACTGAACCCAGCTCCAATCACATGGCTTGTAAGTGTTCTGCAGCAGCAATCAGGTACAGACAAACGGAAACAAACTTTTCAGCTGCAGTTCTAGTGAATGAAGTATGTCTCCAGAAATGTTATGAGGAATTGAGTTTTCAGGTACAGTACAGTGACCATCAAAAGCTCCTGCAATATTTCATAACAGGAATTTAATAATTTGCATTAGAATTAAGCATAATAGGCATGTGTCTAGGGGCACTGACGTTCTATGGGTGCCTTACCTCTCTAAACTGTATGCAACACAAAGGTCAGCTGTAGGAGGGAACAGGGGTGGGCTGAAGATGCTGTGCCTAGGGGCACACAAGGTGTAAATCCGGCCCTGGCTGAGTACAGGGGAGGTGGTGGGGGGAAAAGGTAGAGCTAAAATATAGGCAAAACTGACCAGTGTTTTGAACAAAAGACTGGGAGTTTGAAACTGTAGAAGAAGGACACAGAGTTTGATGTACTTTATGAAGAAGAGTGACAGAGTCAAAGTGATAGAAGATGATTTTTTAATATTTGCACTTTGGGTGTTATGGAGAGGGAGAGGTAAAAAGATGGGAGGCCAGAAAGGAGCAAGTTACAGCAGTCAAGGTAAGAGATGATGACTAAGGCATGAGCCAGGGTTTTTAGAAGTAGAGACAGTGTGGAAAGGAGGGATTTAGAAGATGCCACAGAGGAAGAAGTGACAGGATTTTTACGAAAGGCTTGGGGGGGCAGGCAGGGGCAAGGACAATAAAGTGTCAAAAATGACAGTGCAAATGCAAGCCTGAGTGACACAGATACAGCAGCTGTCACTGGAGCAGGAGAAAGGTGAGTCAAAGAGAAAGGTAATGGAGGAAGGATAAGAAGTTCATGGGGTAATCATTCCATTTCACTGACAGCTACAAGTCATGGAATGCTGTAATTCTAATGGCAAAATGATGCAACATATTGATCAAGTATACTGCACTGCAGAGCTATATTTATATTTTACCTGAAATAGTCACAAAGGATATGAAAATTAGGGGCCAATATTAAAACTGGCTAATTGTCTTCCGTGGGCTAAACAGTCTGTGGTTACATACCCTTAGTATTTGTATCATTGTGGTATTTCCCATAGTAAATATATGCAAATGTAAAGGAGTGCTGTAGATCGGTGATTCCTAAAATTTTGGGTCATTGACCACCAGAGGTCCACAGATCACTTGCTGGGTGGTTTGTGGACAGCTGACTGGTCACCAGGTGCTAACCCTCCTTCTTGTTTCCCACTGTTAAAGTACATCAACATAAGCTAAACATACAAGAAGTACTTTTCTAACATCACTTTTTCTGTTAGCAACTTCTGCAAATTGCCATGAGGAAGTTACTTGCTCATGAAACGGAAAGGAACATCAATCACAAATGGTAAGAGCATGGCCCATGAAATACTCTCAGTTAAGGTATGCTCCAATGTCACCATCTCATAGTGTGTTTTCTTGAGGGGTTTCAGTTTCTTCTGACTGACCCTCCTTAGTTTGCTCTGTCAGGTCAATATCTAGACCCTCACCTCCAATTATGTCTATCAGCTCTTCACTTTTTGCACTTGCAGTTTCCTTCCATCTTCTAGGTGTTTTCCTCAAAGGCAGCCTGATGTAAGGCTGTCACCCCTTTGTTGTCCCAGGCCTTTCTGCTTTCGTTTCCTTCTCTGTACTCTCCCCTTTAAAGCAGACTTTGTTTCCTCTATTGGTTGCTGCTGTGGGTGCCTGCTTCAATGATTGGCAGCTGTGGCTTATGGTCAAGCTGCTTGTCTGTAAACAGGAAGGACTCTGCTCTCACTCCACCCCAGTCTATGTGCAGTCTGGGGGTTGTTGACCCTGTTAATATCCTCCCTTGCAAGGCCAAAGCCCAGCCTGGGCTGGCATAGGCCAAGTCCCTGCACTGAAAAATGGTGTTGCAATGTAAACTTCCTGCTTGGTACTCTATCCAACAGGCATATGGTTGTAATGACAGGTACCATCTCATGATCCCCTGATTTTACCACATTTAGCCAACACAAGGGAGCATGAGCCTTAATGAGTGTAAACTCATTCCCTAGGAGATAGTTCCATGGCTCTCTATTGCCCATTTGGTAGCCAAGCACTCTTTCTATCACTGAGTATAGGTTCTTGCAGGGGACATTTGCAGCTGATATATACTATCAGATGTTCTTCTCCATTTACCTCTTGAGAAAGGATTGTCCCCAGTCCTACCACCAATGCATCTGTTTGTAGTATGGTCTCCTTTTCAAAGTTTGAGCTATACAGCACTGGGTGTCCACAGAGTATGGCCTTGAGTTTTTGAATGGTACTTCTGCAGGTGGGTATCCACAGCGCCTGTCCTGGGGAGGCATCCCTAGTTAGGTTAGTTAATGGGGCTGGCAAAACAGGGTATAAATCAGTGGTAATACCCAGGTTAGCCTAGGAAGGCATGCACTAGCCTTTTGGTCTTGGTGTCTTGTATGCCTGTGAGGCATGAACTTTATCCACCAATGGGTGGACTTGTCCTCCACCAGCTCTGGGTCTCAAATAATGAGCTTCTTCCTTTCCTATTGCACATTTAGCAGGGTTTGCTGTTAACCCAGCTTCTCTCAGGGATGGGAGTCCCAATCCTTAATATGGATAACTACGTCCTCCAAGTATGCCACTGCATATTGACTATGCTGTTGGAGTAACTGGTCCATCCAACATTGAAAAGTGGCCACTGCCCTGTGTTCCAAATGACATGGCCTTAAATTAAAATAGGCCTAGCGGTGCAGAAGAAAGCCATCTTGTGCTAGGAATGTTTTAATGGCAAAGTGGGATAGTCTTAGCAGCTGTAGTCCACAGCGATATGGCTTCCAGGTATCTGGTGGCATAGTCCATGATGACAAGTATATGCTGATGTCCAGAAGCACTCCTCTCTTTGGGTCCTATAAGGTCAATTCCAATTCTTTCAAAGGCATTCTCCACCAAGGGGAGCAGTATTAGTGGAACCCACAGGATTCTCTTAGGGATTGTTAATGGGCATTCAAGACACAAAGCACAGAAATTCTCAGTTTCTTAAAAACCCCTGGCCAAAAGTATCAGGCTGGGTCCTGTCCTTCCCAAGATGTCTCACATATTATTGTGTGTACCAGATGCAGTAATTTGCTGCGATATACCCGAGATACTAGCAATTGTATCTAGTCTGTATCTCTTGGTCTATGTGATGTAACTGTAACATTATCCACTGACTTTCCCCCACATGTTGATTTTTTCTCACATTAAAAAGGATGCCATTAAACTTTCAACATTTGCTACTCCTTGAAACTGCGGAAGCATGCTTCTTTCTAGTCTAAATATAGGAGGTTACTGGACTTAATACAGGTAGCTGGGTTAGTGAACAGTGAACTTTTAATGGAACTCAGTGTATGGGGAAGAATATCAAAAATTATTATTCTTTGCATAACACTCTGAAAACACCTCCCTATATGTTCACAGAATCACACAATACAAATTTACGGTTTCAAGCCAATGACTGCTGTAAGTTTATAGAACAGTCCTGATCCTACTGAAAAGTCTAGATTAACTGTGGCTCCTTCACTCTTTCCCATGCAAAAATAATCTGGTATGAGTATTTAAGTTCCAGATCAATTTTTTCTTCATTTGATGGAAGTGTTACACACAACTACCTGTTATGGGTATAGTTTTCTGAAATACGGCACCATATGTGCATCAGTAAACATTATGTGTAGAGTAAATTAAACTGAGCCTTATAATTAGGCAGTAAGGAAATTACTGAAGACCTGAAAGAGTAAATCAGCAGTATTAAAACACTCTCCATTTTCTCTGAAGCACTCTCGAGTGTCATAAAAACTCAATGTCACAGTGAAACATCTAGAAGAAATACATTTTGAGATACGCAACAAAGACATGGGAATTCAAATAAGCCTTTTAAGCTCAAGTCCAAACCACGATTAAAATTAAGTTTAGGAACCAGCTCTTGCCTCTAATTTTGACATCAGATATTTAGATATTTATTTAAAGCAACTGTTCATAGACTAAATACACTAATGGTTCTATTAAATAGTAGAAGACAAAAAGTGGTTCCAGAAATGTACATCTTGCCAGAAACCTACACCTTTCTGAGTCCAAGCCTATGAAGTGCCTCTAGTTCACTGTATCTTCAGTGCAGGCAGTGACTTGTATGGAAGGTGAAAGAGCACAGCACTTCGTTGTATTGTGCGCTCATTCCCTGTACTGTGTAATTAAGCAACGTACCCAGATTTCTATCCAAGACCAATATACCCTTGTACCAGGCTTTAGAACAAATGATTTAATAAAAGTACATGTAGACACAAAAACAACAACAGTACATATGTACCAAACATTATGCATAACATAAACATGCACTGCTGGCAAAAGCAAGTATCCCTTTGTGCTACCAAGTTATTTTACAGAAATAGCTTCCAGATTTCAACAACCAAGAGCAGTAGAGGAACTGCAGTTGAAGCAATGATGTATTAAGCCTCAAGAAGGAAGCTGATGAGATTCTAATGAGGAAAGGCTGATGCTGCAAGTGGCCTTAGGTTCAAAGTCATCTACAAGTTGACTCAGGGTGGGGTCACTTTCAGAAATGCTAACATTTTGTCAGGAAGCATTCTGGTGTAGCAGGATGAAGCAATGTCACCAGTCACACTGCAAATTCTCTAGGGGACAACTGAAACTTCATCTCTGGTAATACAATGCAACCTTAGAAAGAGAGGGTCAAATGGCTAATCTATTCATCTACAAGCTGACTGTAACATGACTTTGCATCAACTTTGCCTCTGCAAAATAAGTTGCCAGCAAATGCTCATCTAAGACTTAATTTAAAGCTGCAAGCTCTTCTGGATATTCTATTATTACTTAGCAAATACATACAGCTTTGCAATCTTCAAAATTAGTTTATAAACTATCTAATGAATCCTCACGAGGCCCCTAAATTGAGTATTGTGATATCTGTGAAGCTCTCAGCTACTATCATGAAGGAAGCCATGACTTGATTGGAATAACAGAGACTTGGTGGGATAACTCACATGACTGGAGTACTGTCATGGATGGATATAAACTGTTCAGGAAGGACAGACGGGGCAGAAAAGGTGGGGGAGTTGCATTGTATGTAAGAGAGCAGTATGACTGCTCAGAGCTCCAGTATGAAACTGCAGAAAAACCTGAGAGTCTCTGGATTAAATTTAGAAGTGTGAGCAACAAGGGTGATATCGTGGTGGGAGTCTGCTATAGACCACCAGACCAGGGGGATGAGGTGGAGGAGGCTTTCTTCCGGCAACTAACAGAAGTTGCTAGATCGCAGACCCTGGTACTCATGGGAGACTTTAATTATCCTGATATCTGCTGGGAGAGCAATACAGCGGTGCACAGACAATCCAGGAAGTTTTTGGAAAGTGTAGGGGACAATTTCCTGGTGCAAGTGCTGGAGGAACCAACTAGGGGCAGAGCTGTTCTTGACCTGCTGCTCACAAACAGGGAAGAATTAGTAGGGGAAGGAAAAGTGGATGGAAACCTGGGAGGCAGTGACCATGAGATGGTCGAGTTCAGGATCCTGACACGAGGAAGAAAGGAGAGCAGCAGAATACGGACCCTGGACTTCAGAAAAGCGGACTTTGATTCCCTCAGGGAACTGATGGGCAGGATCACCTGGGAGAATAACATGAAGGGGAAAGGAGTCCAGGGGAGCTGGCTGTATTTTAAAGAATCCTTATTAAAGTTGCAGGAACAAACCATCCCGATGTGTAGAAAGAATAGTAAATATGGCAGGTGACCAGCTTGGCTTAACAGTGAAAGCCTTGCTGATCTTAAACACAAAAAAAGAAGCTTACAAGAAGTGGAAGATTGGACAAATGACCAGGGAGGAGTATAAAAATATTGCTCAGGCATGCAGGAGTGAAATCAGGAAGGCCAAATCACACTTGGAGTTGCTGCTAACAAGAGATGTTAAGAGAAACAAGAAGGGCTTCTTCAGGTATGTTAGCAACAAGAAGAAAGTCAAGGAAAGTGTGGGCCCCTTACTGAATGAGGGAGGCAACTTAGTGACAGAGGATGTGGAAGAAGCTAATGTACTCAATGCTTTTTTTGCCTCTGTCTTCACGAACAAGGTCAGCTCCCAGACCGCTGCACTGGGCAGCACAGCATGGGGAGGAGGCGACCAGCCCTCTGTGGAGAAAGAAGTGGTTTGGGACTATTTAGAAAAGCTCGATGAGCACAAATCCATGGGGCCGGATGCTGCATCCGAGGGTGCTAAAGGAGTTGGCAGATGTGATTGCAGAGCCTTTGGCCATTATCTTTGAAAACTCATGGTGATCGGGGGAGGTCCCGGATGACTGGAAAAAGGCTAATGTAGTACCCATCTTTAAAAAGGGAAGGAGGAGGATCCGGGGAACGACAGGCCAGTCAGCCTCACCTCAGTTCCTGGAAAAATCAGGGAGCAGGTCCTCAAGGAATCAATTCTGAAGCACTAGAGGAGAGGAAAGTGATCAGGAACAGTCAGCACGGATTCACTAAAGGCAAGTCATGCCTGACTAACCTAATTGCCTTCTGTGAGGAGATAACTGGCTCTGTGGATGAGGGGAAAGCAGTGGATGTGTTATTCCTAGACTTTAGCAAAGCTTTTGATACGGTCTCCCATGGTATTCTTGCCGGCAAGTTAAAGAAGTATGGGCTGGATGAATGGACTATAAGGTGGATAGAAAGCTGGCTAGATCGTCGGGCTCAACGAGTAGTGATCAACGGCTCTATGTCTAGTTGGCAGCCGGTATCAAGAGGAGTGCCCCAAGGGTCAGTTCTGGGGCCGGTTTTGTTCAATATCTTCATTAATGATCTAGAGGATGGCGTGGACTGCACTCTCAGCAAGTTTGCAGATGACACTAAACTGGGAGGAGTGGTAGATACGCTGGAGGGTAAGGATAGGATACAGAGGGACCTAGACAAATTAGAGGATTGGGCCAAAAGAAACCTGATGAGGTTCAACAAGGACAAGTGCAGAGTCCTGCACTTAGGACGGAAGAATCCCATGCACTGCTACAGACTAGGGACTGAATGGCTAGGCAGCAGTTCTGCAGAAAAGGACCTAGGGGTTACAGTGGACGAGAAGCAGGATATGAGTCGACAGTGTGCCCTTGTTGCCAAGAAGGCTAACGGCATTTTGGGCTGTATAAGTAGGGGCATTGCCAGCAGATCAAGGGATGTGATCGTTCCCCTCTATTCGACATTGGTGAGACCTCATCTGGAGTACTGTGTCCAGTTTTGGGCCCCACACTACAAGAAGGATGTGGAAAAATTGGAAAGAGTCCAGCAGAGTGCAACAAAAATGATTAGGGGGCTGGAGCACATGACTTATGAGGAGAGGCTGAGGGAACTGGGATTGTTTAATATGCAGAAGAGAAGAACTACCTGAAAGGGCGTTTCAAAGAGTATGGATCTAGACTGTTCTCAGTGGTAGCAGATGACAGAACAAGGAGCAATGGTCTCAAGTTGCAGTGGGGCAGGTTTAGGTTGGATATTAGGAAAAACTTTTTCACTAGGAGGGTGATGAAGGACTGGACTGGGTTACCTAGGGAGGTGGTGGAATCTCCTTCCTTAGGAGTTTTTAAGGCCAGGCTTGACAAAGCCCTTGCTGGGATGATTTAGTTGGGGGTTGGTCCTGCTTTGGGCAGGGGGTTGGAGATATTCTTAGATAGATTTGAATCCATAGACTATTATGTAAGCATCAGTCCATGGTATAATTTGCATTATATGGATTTAGATACCATAAAGCCTACCGCAACAGAATACATTTTCCTTTGTCTAGGGTGCCCAGATAGCAAGGGGGTGAGGGGTAATAGGTGCCTATATAAGAAAAAGCCTCAAATATTGGGACTGTTCCTATAAAATCAGGACATCCAGTCACCCTACCTTTGTCTAACAGCTTGGCCTAATGCTCATGTTTTTACTCCTGGAGATGCTAGCGTATACATGAATTTTGAATGGCTTTCAAAGTGCTGTAAAATATGATTTGTTCCCAGAGTTCATAAGCAACGGTAATGCAACTTCCTCTCAATGGTGCTGCCCCACATAAAGGGCATAAAATGATATGCTAAGACAAGAGATGTAACGAGAAGGTTCAAGGATAAGGGCCAAATGCTAAAGATGGAGTTAAATCGAGGTTCCCTCCAAGATCCTTTTAGTCGGTTGATACAAGAAACCAATTAATAAGTGTGCCAATGATACAGAGGATTTTATTTATGAATTATATAAACTTACATATATAATGTGTTTCATGGTTTTCTACCATTCTAAAGATTTGGACCACCAAATGAATTTACTGAAATGAAAATGTTATCCTAGTGATTTTTGGATTTTTAACTTTACAATCCTGATTCCTATTCTTTTAGTACAACATCCTGTGAACTAAAGCTCCGCAGAGAGTAAACTCTGTTTCACAAAAGACTGAGATTCTGAAATCTGTTTTCATGACTATTCAGAACAACCCCCCCAAACTTCTAAATTCTCCACAACACAAAGCTCTGATTTGGTTGCCATCATATAGTGATCAAAACATTTTAATTACGGTAACTCAAAGAAACACTGGTGAATAGTGGCTGAACAAGATCAGCTGCTAAACTGAAGGAGAGTCTGGGGCACAGAGACTGTGGCAGCAAAGGCAGGAGGCAGGAGAATTAACAGGTGGAACACCAGTGGTGGTGACAGCGGAACAGCTGGTACACTGCTAACTCCACTCCAAATGATCTATAGCCATGTTGGCCATCACTGCATTCAGCCTGCATGTAAGCCAAATTTTTCCCTGTTTATCTTTGTTCCAATGTTACCGCCGAGTCACAGTGTCTCAAAGATTGTATGTACATGCTGTTTCTGATTAGTTGTAATATTTAAACTATAGAGTTAGTATTTTTTTTCTCAATAGAGAGAACATACAAACAAAATAACTGGCAACAGCAGGCTTCTCACTGCTGTGATCTTTCTTGTCGGCTGTAGCATACTACGAAGGATGTTTCCAATTGGGGGGGTTGGTTTGTTTCCTTTAGACAAACTTGGGTGTACAAAAAAGCAAAAAATCTTGCCAATTGGCACAACTTGTTATCAGACACAGAAGTCTCTGCTTTTCCCAAACAACTGAAAACAAAGTAAGTGGCAGCAGGAAGCAGTAGGCTGCTGTGGGACACTTGCTTCTAAGCACTTATTCCGTCTGACTCAGTTTGATATTATTCTCATTCACAGTTGACATGCAGATGTAAAAATTAGATCTACATAATATTTTTCAAATACCCAGAGGATTCAAAGTGATGATTATAAAGGGTGTTATTCCTCCAAAAGGGGAAAACGGATACTACTAGAAATTGTGAAATGGATTTTGAACACCAGATTCCCCAACCACAACCATGTCAGCATGCCCATGCATTCCTTTGTCTAACCAAATAAATGAGATCTGGAGTAGAGTGGCCTGGGGGGGGGGGGGGGGGGGGGGGGGGGGGGGGGGGGGGAATCAGTCTGACTGCTGAAGCCTGGGAAGAGAGCGCTTTCTGACAGAAGGAAGACAATCCCTCCCTTGCCCACAAATTCATTTTGTAGATCACCCAGTTCTAGGTAAATAACAATGAGCTGGGGGAGTCTGATTGACAATAACTTAAAGAGGCTCCTACTCTAAAAGGGTATTATTCTGCTTAGAGAATGTGCAATGTGCCTCGGGTGGCAGAGGATCAGGGATTCATCACGAAATTTGGTCCGCTAGTTGGATCATTAGCTTCCCTGGCCAGCACCAGGTACTGATGTCATGACATGAACGCTAAACCATGTCCCTGGATGGCATGATGAGGCTCCATGTTTGCTGAAAAATGTCTGCTTATAATGTGATTAATTCACAAATAAAAAGATTGCAAACTGCCAGCCCTGAAGTCTCAAACTTGGTTCATTTCTTCTTGAACCTCCTTGCCTATTATAAGGAATCTATTGGACAAATCCTGCCAACTCCACTGGGCAACCCCACATGTGCAAACACCCTGTCTTCAGATATGTCCTCAGTGACACTGGTGTAATATCATTGCTTAAGTGGAGTTTCATAGCTGCAACTGAGTGGAGATAAGCACTCATTCTCTTGATGATACAGAAGGAGAAATAGAATGCAGTTTATGTCTCTTAGCTGTGGTCAATTTCCACTCTGATTATACACTCTTCAGTGCTGTGACTGTCTTCCTGTTCATTTCCATAGCACCTACTACATTTGTGATTTGATTATAATGAGAAGGGCCTTGGGCTGCTACAGTAACTCTAATAAATAATAGACTCTTCAGGGCTAGCAGGAATAAAACCCAGATAGAATGTTAGAGATTTTAGTTCCAATTCTGCAAAAACCGACATACACTTAACTTTGCTCACATGATTAGCTCCAACTTACTTTTGTGGTTGAAGTTAGGAGAGATGATGCCGAATGAACACAAGGAACAGTTGTGTTGAGTAAGGAGGTGCCATTTTACATAGTCCCATCTGAGACTGGAACCTGATTTCAGACATGAGCCATGCAAGTGATTGCTGGGGGCCCCACACAGAATAGCAACTTGTGTGTTGACCTTGTACATCACTCTAGCAGTGGGAACAGAGTGGGAGACAACATATGGTGCAAACCGCACTCTTGCAGCTTGAGGTCTCAAACATCAGGAGGCTGGATCTGCAGAGATGCAGTATTTTTCTGCTCTCATTAACTTCAGCAACAGAGATAATGTTTGCTTTCCTACAGCATGGCTGATGATTCACACTGGGGGCGGGTCCAACTATAACACATTGTAAAACTGCAACATTGTTTATTATTACAGTATTGCAATGCGCATTGGGGCCAATATTTTCATACCTGGGTGTCAAAAGGGAAGTAGCTAAATGAATGGCCTAATTTTCAAGGTGATGAGCACTAACATACATAAAAACGGTGGATGCCTAGCACCTCTGCAAGCAAGGCTTCTTATACAGGTACCTAAATACAGATTTGGGTGCTGATTTCATCATGCTTATTTGCATAGTTTGGCCTGTTTGTATACAGCAATGGTCTGATTGGCCAGCTGATCCTTTCTGATAATGTCTCAACCATGGACCAACTCAGTGCTGGGATTTCATCACACAAAAGAAGAGGAAGATCCTTCTATCCTTAATGTGAAATTGGGAAAACACCAAGGAAATTTAATTTAGGGGGAAAAAAATCCAACTCCCTTCTCCCCCATGCAGTTTCCCATCTCCAGTTTCAATATTTTGCATCATATTATTCTGTTACAAAATACATTGCCTAGTAGAATAAGGAAAAAATAGTATGGAAAAAGCAATAAGCACTTTTTCACTACTGTTTTTCCATCTTCTCCCTATCCATATGCTTTCTCCATTTAACAAGCATTTTAGGCAGGTTTCCTTTTAAAATGTTAGAGGCTTTGGCTCCAGTCCTACAAACACACACGTGCTTAACATTATTCACGTTAATAATTCCATGTATTTCAATGGGGCTACTCATATGAGCAAAGATAAGCACATACGTCGGTGACTGCATAAGAACATAAGAATGGCCCTACTAGGTCAGACCAAAGGTCCATCTAGCCCAGTATCCTGTCTTCTGACAGTGGCCAGTGCCCCAGAGGGAATGAACAGATCAAGTGATCCATCCCAAGTCACTCATTCCCAGCTTCTGGCTGCACAACTGGCTTTAGTGGTTCCAAAAGCTTAGAGCGTTTTCCCTCCTCCTCGACATAAAGAGCACTGGGTGATTCATCTAGCAGGTAATTCAGTTTCTCCATTGTTACTCAGCGGGTATTAAACCTGCAGCCACCATTAATTATAATGTAATACTAAATCATAAACAGATCATGCATTTTTTTAATTCTACTAGTGTCAAAGACTGTCTGAACATGCAGAACAATAACTTTCTTGAAAATGAACATGCATAATGAAGAGCACAAAATACCTGTCTTCGTAGATCCCTTGTTTTTTTGGTCATCTTGTCAATGGCAATGTTCAGTGGGTCCCCTTTTTCTTTTCTCCCAGTCTATTAAAAAAATATATATATGTTTTTATGGTTAAAAAAAACAGTTCAAAGATGCAAAAAAAAATACAGTCTAAATATACAGGTTTTAAAAGTATGAAAATGTATCAAAAGAAGCATTCAGTACTTTCAAAAAACACCTAAATATCTATGTATACATACAGTAAATCTATCTCTGTATTGTTTGCACCCATCACAGCAAAAATAAAGGTTTCTTTTCAATATACGTTATCAACCACACTATTAAGGGGACACTGCTGAGTATAGCAGATTTTTGAACAATTCATAAAAGGATAAAAAAAAGGAGATTAATGTGACTTACTAGACAGTTCAGAACTTTTGCACTGATACATTATGTTCGCATACTATAGCACTTGCTGCCAAAAATGGCAAGACCTCTCACTATATAACAAATATTAAGTGTTTCTAATCTCTGTCCTGCCAGGCGGTGGGTATGTTAAACATGATAATAAGCAGCAAAACAGCTTGAGGACAGAAGGAAAATGTTCCAAATGATTGTAACAAGAATTATACTGGCAGACATCAGATATAGTATAAAGGAGACTTCCACTTAAAACGCTCTCTTGTGCAGGAAGTCTCAAAGCAAAGATCCTCAGTGAAGATTAAAAAGGGGAGGGGGAGAAAGGGGAAGTTTTCTGCAGCTTAGGGTAAAAAAAAAAAAAAAAAATCTTTTTAAAGTTCCAAGGTACAAAAAAAGTTTTAAGTGACTGTCAGCTGTATTATCTTTCTTTTAGGAGAAGGCTGCTTCTCTAAAGATTTGCTAAATTTCTTATCACATTGAAATCTATTTGATAGGGTTTTGTTTATCAAGAATAACAAAGAACTCTTCAATTCTTTCTCCCATTTTCTTTTCCCACATCGGTTTTCAAATATCATATTTACAATGATCCCCCACATACGATTAACCAGGATTTTGTACTTCCAAAAGAGCCTAACGGCATATATTTCTGGGATCTACTGAAAATTCACTTTCAAAAGGTTTTTTAAACCTACCCTTTCAATAATGATTTCTCTAAGACATATGACTATGCTATCAACTCTAAATGGTCATCTTCTCATCCTCTGCTTTAACCATTTAGCTGAGTCAATGTTTGACTTGTATTACTGTAATGTTAATTCTGATAAAAGGCCAATGCATTTATAATCAGTCAGGAATCTGTAAATCCTCTGCAGCTCCTCTTTTCTCAATCTAGAAATTCAAACATTACAGTAGCAAACGACAATAGGATTTCAAACAAAATACAATTTTACTCCTTAGGTTCAGAAAAAAAAAACAATGATAAACTGATTGAAGTGAATTGTACACACCCACACAAGAGAATAGGGACTATAAACCCCTTCCATATTTTACAACAGAATATATTTGTGTAACCCACTGGTGAGTTGGTAGTACAGGTGTGTCATCCCCCCTACCCCAAGGCACTAGTGTGTCAGTCAAGTTAGTGGGCACCGTGTTTTTAAATGGTTAGCCTACAGTTTGTCAAGGTGAAATTTAACATAACAAACAAAGGAAAGAGATTTGGACTGATAAGATATGTAATCAAAACATATTTGAATTGTGGCAACGGAAAGAGGGATTGTCAAGTGTGCTGGTCTATATAATATATCAATACAATCAAGGTGCTAGTTTAAACTTAGAATATAAAGCTGTACTCTCATAAAAAAAAATCCAGTAACTGTTACATATATTTTAACTGTTTGCAGTAAAGCAGCTTAGTGACATTAGTATTCAATGCCACTTTCATTTCTCTGTTGAGAGACTATGTATGTAATGTATCAGAGGGGTAGCCGTGTTAGTCTGGGTCTGTAAAAAGTGACAAAGAGTCCTGTGGCACTTTATAGACTAACAGACGTATTGGAGCATAAGCATGCGTCTGACGAAGTGGGTATTCACCCACGAAAGCTTATGCTCCAACACATCTGTTACACTTAAAGGTGCCACAGGACTCTCTGTTGCTTTTTACAGGACTCTGTCGCTTTTTATGTATGTAATGTTATTTAAGGTCTCTCTTTCTCCTCTCTCTTCAAGCTGGCTACCAGGTGAAGTTCTGATCCCAGAGCTGTTGCAAGAGGTAAAACTGTATGAAATATTTTAATCCATGGATTGCCATCATAGGGATAATACCTCATTGTTATGTAAAAAGAGCTGCCAATAAACAATGCAAGTTACTCTGCATATTAGCAAAATGATAATAATTAATATGCTAATCAACATAATTTAAAGCCACTTCAGGATGAATTTTTTAAATAGTCACATCACTATGCAACAATTGACTAGCATTTATGAACTCATTTGGTGCAGGGCAAATTTTTCTTGGGTCCTCCCTTGATTTCAGTGATGCAGAATCAAGTACTTCCTTTTAGCACCTATTAAAAGGGATCATAAAGCTGCCCTGACCAGGCAGCTGGGAATTCTCCCAAAGTTCAACCCTCTCAGTGCAGGGGCCAAGCCAGGGCTGATGGGGGACAAGGATAGAGCATGCTGTGTTATGGCTATCTCCAGCCATTCTAAGCACCATTGCAAGGCACAATAATTTATAGCAGCGAACCTGAGCCTGGTCTAAATTATGCCATGGACCGAACCAACATCAAAAGTCCTGGGGAAGAACAGAGATGGGATACATCCATCTTGTCCTCCCTTACCCTCATAACCAGGTCCTCTGCAAACAGAACTCTATTGCAGCTGAGGATCTAGCCTTTGCAATCCAGTTCTGAATGTCCCAAACGTAATTTCTTGGGAGACTGTTCTGATGTCTTACACAACTACTCAATGTCACCCAGAATTACTCTGAGCATGAGTAGTTGTGGAAAGGGAGGCATTGTAACCCTTTACAAATATACACCTTCTTAATTTCAAACACATTATTTTGATTGACCCAATATGCTTTGGAAGTAATGTCATTCCCTCAGAGTTTATATGTGGAGATATACCTATCTCATAGAACTGGAAGGGATCCTGAAACATCATCGAGTCTAGCCCCCTGCCTTCACTAACAGGACCAAGTACTGATTTTGCCCCAGATCCCTAAGTGGCCCCCTCAAGGATTGAACTCATAACCCTGAGTTTAGCAGGTCAATGCTCAAATCATTGAGCTATCCCGCCCTCCTGAACAATACCTCTATTGTTGCTGTTTACATTTGTAAAGGGTTACAATGCCTCCCTCAGTACACAGTTTCAAACAGGAGAGCAAGAGCAACACCTTAAATAAATAGTATTATTGGCAAAAATGGCATGGCACGTGATGTTACATAGCATCCGGCAGCTCTGTCAAATGCCATCTGTTGTAGGCTGAAAATATAAAACATAAAATATATATGTTATAAAAGTTTATTTATTGTAGTCTTTAAAAACTCTTGTATCAGAATTGTTATGGGGTAGATCTTCTGCCTGGGTTCCTTGAAGGGAACTGGCTGACAAAGTGAGGCCTTACACTCAATATCAGGGCATTTCTCTGTCCCCCTCCCCCCCCCATCAGGGGGGCATGAAAAGTACTTTGGAACTGGGAGAGAGAGGCGCAGAACCTGTGGCAGGTGTGGGAGGAGGGAATGTGGGGGGCACACAGCCCCAGACATGGGAGGGAGAAGGAAATGGGAGGCCCAAAGAGCCTCTTGCATGAGGAGGTAGAATGGAATAACCCAGATACAGGGGAAGGTGGAGATGCGGGGCACACGCATCAGCTTCTGCCAGGTCAGTGATTCCATCATCACAACTCAAGCTTAACTATTCACATATTATTTCTCTGTCAGGACATTTTCACATACCATCTCCATCAATTTTAGTCCCATCCAAATAGCCCGGGAGCCATTCCTCTCCTTGTCCGGTTTCTTTTCAGCCAACTGGGATGGGTCTTTTTCAAAGGGCTACTGACAAGTATCTATTAACGATTGTCTTCAAAAAGTTGTGGAAGATGGGAAAGATTCCAGAGGATGGGGAAAAGACAAATATAATGCCTATCCATAAAAATGGGAAATAAGGACAACCCAGGAAATTACAAACCAGTCAGTTTAACTTCAGTACCCAGAAAAATAATGGAGCAAATAATTAAACAATAGATTTGCAAACACCTAGAGAATAATATGGTGATAAGTAACAGTCAGCATGGATTTGTTAAGAATAAATTCCTAATAGCTTTCTTTGACAGGGTAACAAGTCTTGTGAATAGTGGGGGAAGTGGTAGATGTGGTATATTTTGACTTTAGTAAGTCTTTTGATATGGTCTCGCATGACCTTTTCATAAACAAACTAGGGAAATACAACCTAGATGGAGCTACTATAAGGTGGGAGCAGTTATCAGTGGTTCACAGTCAAACTGGAAGGGCATATCAAGTGGAATCCTGCCTGGGTCAGTTCTCGATCCAGTTCTGTTCACTATCTTCATCAATGATTGATATAATGGCATAGAGAGTACACTTATAAAGTTTTGGATGATACCAAGCTGGGAGGGGTTGCAAATGCTTTGGAAGATAGGATTAAAATTCAAAATGACCTGGAGAGACGACTGAGAGGGGACATGATAGCAATTTTCAGGTATTTAAAAGGGTGACATAAGGAGGAGGGAGAAAACCTGTTCATCTTAGCCTCTAAGGATAGAACAAGAAGCAATGGGCTTAAACTGCAGCAAGGGAGGTCTAGGTTGGACATTAGGAAAAAGTTCCTAACTGTCAGGGTGGTTAAACACTGGAATAAATTGCCTAGGGAGGTTGTGGAATCTCCATCTCTGGAGATATTTAAGAGTAGGTTAGATAAATGTCTATCAGGGATGGTCTAGACAGTATTTGGTCCTGCCATGCGGGCAGGGGACTGGACTCGATGACCTCTCGAGGTCCCTTCCAGTCCTAGAATCTATGAATCTATGATGGACATCATTATAAAGTCATAGAGATAAAAAAGGGACCTTGAGCTGAGATCCTGTATGCTGAATAATCACCCAACTGAGCTGTGACGTTATAAGTGTAATATAATATCTCAGTGGAAGGTGACAGGGCCAGAAAGAGTGAATTAACTCACTGACTGACCTGACCCATGGCTGACCTGTAGAGACTGGTTAGGAAGATAGGCAAATGAATAGAGCTTTGAAATGTAAGTCTGTATTGTTAGAGGTAGAAGGGTAGATGTTTGTCAGGTCTTGTGATGTAAGCAAACAAGTCTTGTCTATTGCTATAGCTTTAATTCAAAGATAAAAAAAGGAATATTAACATTTATGATGATACTTGAGTGAAATAGTATTATTGTCTATATGTCTCTTTGAAGGTTGTGTTAACCTGTATCTGAATTGTTTAATGGATAAATTATCCTGGGCTAATTGCCATGATGTTTAGAAGAAGGCAAGTTGAGCCTATTGTTTTCTCAGGCCAAAAGGCTGCGGGAA
This sequence comes from Trachemys scripta elegans, assembly GCF_013100865.1. Classification (NCBI taxonomy): domain Eukaryota; kingdom Metazoa; phylum Chordata; order Testudines; family Emydidae; genus Trachemys; species Trachemys scripta. The sequence continues at coordinate 130,008,565 of NC_048302.1, forward strand.
ATGTATAAAAACCTTGGGACACGATCCTTCTGCATCTCAGATCTGCTTTGGGTTTCAAGAGGGGGAAACCTTAAGCCACAAGGATTGAGATCCCCAGTCATTGACTGGAGCCACCCTGAATATGGACATTGGACTATAACCTATGGACTATATCTAAAAAGACTTTTGGCAACTACAAGCTCACCTCTGCTATGTATCTGATCCTCAAGAATTGAATTCAAGTCTGTATGTATATTGATCTTTTAACCAACACTCTCTCTCTTTTCTTTTTTAATAAAATTTAACTTAGTTAATAAGAATTGACTATAGTGTGTATTTTGGGTAAGATCTAAGTTATAATTGGACCTGGGTATGTGGCTGATCCTTTGGGATTGGAAGAACCTTTTCTTTTATATGATGAGATAAGATTTTCAGTAATCATCATCATACCTGACAGGTGTGTCTGGACAGAGGCCTGAGGCTGGGTACTTTAATGGAACTACGTTGTTTGGACTTCTGAGTAACCAGTGAGGTACTATAGAAGCTGTTTTGCGCTGGCTTGGTAAATCTAAGCATTGGAATAACCACCAGCTTTTGGGGTTTGTATGCCCCGTTTTGTTTGCAGATCACCCTAATTGAGTGACCTCAGCTGGCTCTCACAGGCAGCACCGTCACATGAGCATTATCACACTAGCATCAAAATCTAGATTTTATTAGTCAGAAGAAAGGTGACAGTAAACCCATATACAAACAGGGATGAGGTAGGTGCTGCATAGCACTCAAAGTTGCTTCTGTGATTACAGAGCTACATTGTTCCAGTGCAGACAGACGACACATTTGTTGTTATGTCACCAATAAAGAGGAAGACTTCAAAATAAAAAGTGTGGAAGAAACTACCTTCTTTTCCCTTTAAGATGTCTTATCTGGAAGGCTAGACAGAATAATGGTTCAATTTATTACGATACAAAAAAACCCTTCTCTAGCTGTGTGAAAAGGAATCAGAAGATGCTATCATTTTCACACACTCAGATGCCTTCTGTCTTCTCTGCTGAGATAAGTGGAAGCTGGGAGAGCTCAGTCTAGTAATGTATTACATGTTGCATGATCAAGACAGACCAGCTGTCATTTATCCAGTAATTTAGCCCAAAGGAGACAGGTGGAAAGATTATCTATTGATCCAACAGCTACCATTCCTTAACATACTTCACCCCCCCCATCATCACCTACGTAGATACCTCCATTATTAGAGTTTCTTCACAACGGCAACATCACACTGGTAAGGTATACATTAATATTCAAAAATATACCAGTCCTAATATCTTCTTTTCACTGCTGAACAATATCACTCTTTTAAAACTATGTTTCTCTTCAACATCTTCATAAACGTGATGAACTGAAACTTAGTACTAGAAAAAAAAACCACAGAACAACAGACACAAGTGGCTGCTTTAAGTGGGAAGATAGGAAAATATGCTCTGGTATTTTTAGCCCTATGGACAATAAAAGGAGACTAAGTTGTGTCAGGAGAAGACTATACCACCTTTCCTATCAAATAAAGGTAAATGTCAATGATATTTGAAAACCCCAGCTTAAGTGGAGACAATGGTCAGGAAAATATATCTTGGATGAAAAATCAGGCCCCATATGAATAATCTGAATAGGATACTGCATTAGCCATAAATTAAGTTTAAAAAATGTAATATCTGACATATTAGGAAAAAGAATGAAATTTTTTTGGAAGTGATAGAAAGTTTAATCTCTCTCTCTCTCATATATATATATATATATATATATATATATATATAAAATCAGCCACATACAAACCAATTTTAACCTGATTAACTAGAGCAAAATAAGGATAGATGTGCAAATGACAATGTCACCAGAGAGCAGTACACAACTGACATTTTAATGAGAATTAACATCAATAAACCTTTTGTTACTTGAGAAAGCCATATTTAGTTAACCCTTTTTTATCTCTGCACCCTGGGACAGAGACATAGTTAGACAAGATTCAACATATATCTCACAATTTCAATTGGCTAACATGCTTTGAACCACTTTGGGAAAACGGGCAATAGTTTAACTCTCAGCTGAATCTTTACAGTAGAAAAAAGTTGCCAAAATGTATGTCAATTTCTTAGAAAAATCCATCCTATTTAATTTTATACTTTCCCCAGTTTTAGTTTAAGAAAGGGCCTTCCACTCATCTATAAAAAAATAATAATCTTTTACTTCCTTCTTTTAACACCCTCCACAGAAGATAACAAACCTTATTAACTCTTAAGGCTTGTCTTCACTACCTGCCTGGATCGGCGGGTAGAAATCGATCTCTCGGGGATCGATTTATCGCGTCTCGTCAGGCCGCAACAATCGATCCCTGAATCAACACGCGTACTCCACCAGCACAGGTAGGAGTAAGCGCCATCGACGGGGGAGCCGCAGCGGTCGATTTGCCGCCGTCCTCACGGTGGGGTAAGTCAGCTCGGATACGTCGAATTCAGCTACCCCCCAGTGTAGACCTAGCCTTAGAAACATGGAGTGAATTTCTGGCTCCACTGAAGTAAATGGCAAAACTCCCATTGACTTCAATGGGGCCAGGATTTCACCCATGATTTTACGTAATACCAGGATATATTTTCATTTTTGAATAGTAACTAACATTATTCACTCAGCCAATCTGTCCTAATTCAAAGTGTGTACACACAGACATACAATTTTGTTAGGGATTCATCACATACACATTAAAACTGAGTATGTCCCATTTTTCTCTTGTCTGTTTCCATAATTAAGTAAAGGAGGCGTGGGGAACTTTGCATAGATTAGGAAAAAAGCCCCACTTGGGATTCTTATTCCTAGTCAAGCCTTAACGGTTAATACTGTTGGTTATTTAGAGGTATTTACATAGAGGTAGGCTGGCTCAGCTCACACAGAAAATCAGCAAGGACAGAGCAGAAAGATTACTGTATGTAAACTACCTTGCCTTACTGACCTATCGTGTTTATTCAGGGACCTTCCAAGTTGTAAGTTAGTTCCAGGCTATGGCTCAGTGGAGACTAGCAACTTGTTCATTAACACAAGCTCCAAACTGAAAATTCCTCCTAACTGTCTTCATGGGTTTTCAATCACATTAAAGATTTCCGGACAGATCTTTGCTGGTGTAATTAGCACCATCTCCATGCCATTGGCACAAATTCTCTCTCTGTAGAGAACATCACAGAGATGCAAGTATAACAGTCATAAAGGCATTTGCCTCTCTAGCATACCCCTTTTGGCCTGTTGTGGCCCTGAAGGCAAGTTGCACTCAGTGCCCCTGGGGTCTTTTCAAACAGTTACCCAGACTAGATTAGTTCAATCCCTCTTTGAAGGTCTGGTTTACTCTCTCATTCTACAGAGGATAACTTACTTATTTAGCCACCCAAGTTCACAGCCACCCATTCTCACACCCATGTAAAAATCCTGCTCAATTTCCACTCATGTTCAGGAGGTCCCAGCCCTCCTGCCAGAGCTGGGTTGTACTTCAGACAAGCCTTCCATCCCTCTCCTTAAGACTGGGGCCTCTAAGCTCTTCTCCTTGGAGCTCAAGTCGTACTTTGGTCCAGTTGTAGAGCCTGTGGCAGCTTCTCCTCCAGCTGGCCCCATTCCCAGTCACGCTCAGGCTGGGAGGGTTCAGCAGGCCTATTTCCCCCGTTACTGTCTTCTCCCTAAACTCTGGGCCCTCATAGAAGCCTTCTTGCTCTCTGCAGTGTCTACAGGTATCTGCCTTCTATGCAGTAGGAGGGCAGCATTTATGCTTGCTCCTACTCCCAGCTCATTCTTCTTTAGGAAGAGAAGCACTTTGCCCCACCCTCTCAGCAAGGCTACAGGTCATAGTCCCTTAAAGATACAGAACAGGAGTCCTTGTAAATGCTACTTCTTCCTGGGACCCCTTTCTTCTCCCCATACCTCCTCAGGCATTGAATATCAGACCAGCCCAAACCATTAAAGGGCCATGCCACGTTATGGGGAGTACGGCCCAGTCGGCAGTATTCCCTTTAAGGGGCCAGCTACCCCATCCCAGACACATTTGGTTTTGCCATGCGCAATAAAATGAAGGCAATGTAAGAGAAGGAAACCATGAGATGGAGAACATGTAAATACGTTCAGAGCACAATGCTTAATTATTTATATGAATTTAATGTCTGATTTCTATAACTCCACTATAAACAATAATGTGTAGATGTGTTTCCTGGTTTACTGTGTCACACAGATGAATGTAATTTGGCTTTGCATGTTTACTAATATATGACTAGTTGTTTAATGTGGAAACAATCCAATATTTCATTCTATAAAGTCTCTTATTTAGCCCTCATCACCATCATATCTGAGCATCTTCCAGTGGGGTGTGTTGAGTGATGCGACTAACATTTATCAAGTGAGGTTTGTTCTTTCTGTCATCGTCTCATCGGGAGAAAATGGTGGTGTAGGGGAGTGTTTCTATTGAATTCATAGGCTTCAGAGACCCCAGTCAGGATTAGGGCTTGATTACACTAGTTGCTGCACAACGGCAATTGCCATTAAAAATACCACATTTACCTGTTATCACAAAGTGGTTAATTAATGGACAAAACATTCTTCTGATGCTACTCTGTGATGCTGAAATTATTGGCACATTATGGCTCTGCAATGGCGAATGGTTTATTAATGTAAATTGTACATCCAGCTATGCATGACTGTACTATGTATTTTTCCACCTATCAACATTTGCTTTGCATGTTAGCCCAAAACCATTCAAGATCCATGATATGTTTCATAACAATACATTTAGCCATTTAAAAAAAAAATCACAAGTGGGAGGTTTCAAATGTGGGAGAAAATGCTTAAATAAAACACCAACAAATGTTAGTACCATCATAAATATTAGAAAAACTAATCATTTTTTCAATCATTTGCATGTTACTTTAATATTAAACATCACCATATAAATGTTATTTGCATATTCAGTATTCACTAAAATGGGGAATAACTGGCTAAGCAGTGATACTGCTGAAAAGGAAGTGGTGGTTACAGTGGCTCACAAATTGAATACGAGTCAACAATGTGATGCAGGTGCACAAAAGGCTAGTATCATTCAGGGGTGTATTAACAGGAGTGTCGTGTGTAAGACACAGGAGGCAACTATCCCACTCTACTTGGCACTTGTGAGGCCTCAGCTGGAGTACTGGTTCCAGTTCTGGCACCACACTATAAGAAAGGTGTGGACAAATTGGAGAATCCAGAGGAGAGCAACAACAATACGTTTAGAAAACCTGACCTCTGATGAAAGATTAAAAAAAACTGTGCATGTTTAGTCTTGAGAAACGAAGACTGAGGGTGGGGCCTGACAGCAGTCTTCAGGTATTTTAAGGGCTATTATAAAGAGAACAATAATCAGGTATTCTCCATGTCCACTCAAGGTAGGACAAGAAGTAAGGAGCTTAATCGGTAGCAAGGGAGATTTAGGTTAGATATTAGGAAAAGCTTTCTAACTATAACGATAGTTAAGTATTGGAATAGGCTTCCAAGCGAGGATGTGGAATTCCCATCATCAGAGGTTTTTAAGGATAGGTTAAACAAACATCTGTTGGGGATGGCCTAGGTATACTTGGTCCTGCCTCACTGCAGGGGGATGGACTAGAGGACCTCTCAAGGTCCCTTTCAGCCATAGGATTGTTAGCAAATAATATGTCTGAAATTGTGTGTGCTATAATAAATAAGTGCAATTAATCCAATAATTAATTATATATTTCTAGTACATAGCAACTTTCAACCCAAAGGGTCCCAGAGTGTTTTCCAAACTATAAACAGAACTTTGCTCTTTATTTACATAACAAGGTCACTTTCTGCTGACACTTATAAGGTGAAAAATGCATCTATAATTGTATCTAACACTGTTGAGTAATTTGGCTGCTGCCTCCTGCACCAGTTAAATCCTCTGAATGGTCATCAAGTGGAGAATGTATTGCAGTAATCCAATCCAAATAGAAGGATATTCTTCTTTGCACGGCATGCCATCAGCCAGTAAAAATCAGAAAGAGAAATATTGCAGCTGGATTTGTAAATGGCTGGATAATTTTATGACTAATATTACCTGTTAATTTCAGGGTGCTATGCCTCTCTGAGTTCTCAAGAGTTCCAAGGACACTATGTGCGAGTACACATCTCCAATCCCTTCCTTTTCCACTGTGACAAAGTTCCTCCTCTATCTTGGTGGGTCCTGCGCTTATTGGCGGATTTTCTTGCCTCAGAGATTCACCATGTGGGTTGGGGAACAGCCCAGAGACCTTCCCCTCTGGAAGAACCCACAGTCCAGGTCAGTTGGGAGGTTTGGGGGGGAACCCGGGCCCACCCTCTACTCCAGGTTCCAGCCCAGGGCCCTGTGGACTGCAGCTGTCTATAGTGCCTCCTGTAACAGCTGCATGAGAGCTACAACTCCCTGGGCTACTTCCCCATGGCCTCCTCCAAACACCTTCCTTATTCTCACCACAGGACCTTCCTCCTGGTGTCTGATAACTCTTGTGCTCCTCAGTCCTCCAGCAGCACTCACTCTCAGCTCCTTGTGCCTCTTGCTCCCAGCTCCTCACACTTGCACCACAAACTGAAGTAAGCTCCTTTTTAAAACCCAGGTGCCCTGATTAGCCGGCCTTAATTGATTCTAGCAGTTTCTTCTTAATTGGCTCCAGGTGTCCTAATTAGCCTGCCCGAACTGGTTCTAGCTGGTTCCTGATTACTCTAGTGCAGCCCCTGCTCTGGTCACTCAGGGAACAGAAAACTACTCATCCAGTGACCGGTATAGTTGCCCTCTACCAGACTCCTGTACCCCACTGGTCTGGGTCTGTCACACCACATAAGGTATTTGTGCTGTGACAGGGTGCTGGGCAAAGGGTTGCTGATTCAGCCCTCGGTCATGTCAGCTCCCATTTAGGGGAATAAATTAGCGCTGGCTGGGGTAACCTGGCCCTAATTAGGGAAGCAGAGACAGCTACTGCCTAATTAGCCTGGGGCTGTACAAAAGCCTCAAAGGAAGGAAGCCAGGGTGGGAGCAGAAGGGTAGCTATTCCTCCCTGCCTGCCGATGGTGAAGGGCCAATTGTATATGGATAAATGGTGGTGGGAACATGTCTGTGAATAAACTGCACCAGTAGTTACTGACCCCAGGGTACCAAAGTGACTGTGAACCTAACAGACAGGAGGAAAGGGGGCCCTGCCACGCCCTGTTACAGTGCAACTCACTGCCTCTTTAGACACCCGAGTCCATTATTTAGAAGACAGTGACATTCTCAAAATTGCCACTCAGCTGCTACCTAGCCTTTTAGGTGCCTAACCTAGTTGGCATTCATAAAGTCACCAATCACTGACGCCATTACACAACTAATGCACTGCTTGGAGCCCTAGTGCAAACCAAAGCCATGGGCACCCTTAAACCGCTCTTCTCTTCCTGCGTCTCTCCTCAGCACTTCACTCCTGGCTATCTTGGACAGGATGAGAGTTGCTTCCATAGGCACCTGACTCTCCCCGTACAATGCATGGGGAATCTGGGGACCTAATTCAGGGCTTAGACTTCCATTAGGTGGCAGAGCAACTATGGACGAGGCACTGCAGTGTGTAAGTACCTTTATAGATCTGGCCCTAGGGGGCAGGTTTTCAACGGTATACGGGACTGGCACCTAGTAGGATTATGTAAAGCCGAATTCTCATTGATTTCAATGGCAGTTCGGTGCCTAACGTGCTTAGCTGCTTTTGAAACTCTGCCATTAGGGGCTGGATTCATAGAGGCAACTTAGGCATGGCAATGCCTAACTTTTAGGCACCTAGCCAACCAGTGGAATTCACAGCCCTGAGAACGCTACCTTCACTGGACCCTGTAGGCGAGATAGGAAGGGTAACACCTACTTTGAGAATCCCACTGGGGCCTAGGTGAGAGATAGGTGTCTGGGCTCCTGCCTGAGGCAGCAGTGTGCATACCCAGCAGCAGAAACTTAGGCACATGGGACTTTTACAGTGAAAATTTGGGCACTTAGGGAATGCAGATGCCTCTAGAGTTAGTCAGTAGCTGAGCAGGTATTCTGTGAAATGCCAGCATCACCTAAATATTGGCCTTAGCACCTCCTGGGAGTTTGAAAATCTGGGGAAAAGTGATCACTCACATTAACGCTATGTTCTCAGATAAAGAAATATGGGCACCACTTTGGGGTTGCTATCATCACACTGAATTTAAAATTACAAACAAGTAAACATTCAGGATCTAGAAAGGACCAGCTCTGTGAAGTCATTGGCGTTGCCTGGAAGAAGGTACTCAGCACCTCAAAAGGATTAGGCTCTCAGGATATAATCAGATATTTGTTGAAACTGGAACCTTGTATGACAAATTATTCACGTTTTTAGATACATTTTTCTCAGGGCAACCTTAGTATAACTACATACATCGGCATGCCAATTTAAAGTTTTGTACTAATAAGATCCTTAGGGTAGTTTAAAGAATGCCTTTCAACTTGGATTGGCTATTGACAGTGCTAAACTGGGGGGGGAAATAGCAGCGAACATACAGTTCGGCTCAGAAGACACTAATGTACACAACTTGTTCTGTTACAGTTTAGTGCTTATAAAAAATAAACGTCTGGATGCAGCAGCTCAGCTGGTGGCAACTGCCATACCTCCACTGATGGCAATGGAGCTACGACAATTTACAGTTGATGAGGATCTGCCCTCCTCATCTTTTAAATGTAAGTTTGCAGATGCTTTCATTTAGAAGGTCAAAATCACTTACTCTCGGAAGCTAAATTATTTTCATTTCTTCATTGCCATCCATTTACATAGTGTCCACCACAAACTCCTAATTTAAGAACCAACTGCTTCCCAACTGTGAATTGTAATCTGCTTTTATATCTCTACCGCTCTGTTTCATAATCTCGGATGATTCAAGGAAAAGGAAGAGGCAGTAAGCCCATGTCCCCATTCACATGATGGGGCTATGTAAGGAAAAGAAGCTAGAATGAAATCATAAATCTCTTAACAAAATTACATTCTCATTCTATCAACAGTAATATGAATATTATTAATAATAATAATAATACTTAATAATAATAATTTAATCTTCTTTACTGCTTTCTGCTAAAGAATCTCTAAGTGTTTTAAAAAGCTAACCACTGAAATTTTACAACAGTCCAATGAGTAGGTAAGAAAACAGTAGGGGTGAAACACATCAACTATTCTCACAGAACATAGCAACTCCATGAAACTATTAAGACAAATAGCGAACAATACTAAGTGCATTTAAAATCCAAGGGAAACGTAAGGAGGTGCAATGGATTTCCCTAAATTACATTTTGGCAAGAATAGTTGGATTAACACTCCTACTGTTCAAAAAATGGCTTTTTTTTTACACTATGAGCTACAGGTAGTATGAATATAAATAGCAGTGTAGCTGTGGGAGAACGGACAGCAGGAGTGGATGCATGGCTTAGCCATGCCAAGTGCAAACCTGCCTGAAACAGGTGGATATGTTTTCAGCAAGGCTAAACTGTGCACAAAAGCAAGGAAAACTGATCCCCACTTCATAGTGTAGACATAACCTAAGTGACCACAGCTGGCCAGAATCTCAGTTTTATGTCTCATTCAAAGGACAGCATTTCCAGCAAATTTCCTCCCCCCAACACCATGCTAATTAGACACAAAATGCTGACTCACAGGATAAATGTCACCAAATGAATTACCTATAACTTTTCCTGCAGCACCTAGGCATACCTTGGAAATTTTTCTCTGAAGTACTGATGGGGCCTCACCTTCTTTAGCTTTCTGGTCAAACAGGATAACCACTAAGATAGTTTGACTGTTGGCAACTATATTACAAAAACCTTATATTTGGCTACAATATTTGACCATATTGTCTCCTGTGGGGATGGTCTTCTTCTTCTTCTTCTGTTAGAGAGGCATTGTGAACAAGAACATGTCACTTACAAAAGAAGAGATTTTTGGAAATGCAGCCAAACGATTAGCTAAAAGGTAGGCATATCCATCCCTGAGACTAGTTGCTGATTTGCATGCATTTTTTTTGTCTTAATGAACATGCTGAAGTGCCAACTGTAACTTTTTAAATATATTTTACCAGGTCTATTTATTTTTGGTTCACCTTTTACAGTATGGCATCGCACAATCTTAAAAATCAGAGACAGAAAATATCTAGCCTATCTTCAAGAATTAATTGCAGGGTTATTCTCTTAGTGCAATTGCTAGTGCTTTGCCCAATCTGCTTTTAAATGTCTGGAGCAAGAGGGTTTCTACTACTTCACTTGGGTGAGTCCTTCCCAGATCTTGCCATAAGGGCATATATCCTGATAACGTGTCTACATTTCCCTTTTCTCAATTTCCTCACATTATGTTCCTCAGGTGACCCTACACAATTTGTCTCCTTTCTCAATGTCCACACTCTATCACATAGGTGGGTGTCAATGAAGGAAGTGTCCTCCTAAAATGAAATCTAATATAAGGGACACAGGCACTTAATACTGGAAGATCCAAACTGGTTTACAGCGGGGAATTAAATGCTTTTCAAATATGCTTTCCTACTTTCTCCAGTACTCTATGATCTCCCTCCCCGGCTCCTTGCTCTCTATCTTTGTTTGCCAACCCATCCTTCTGGCCTCTCTTAATTGCAGTTTACACTGAAACCATATCTTCAAATAATTTGGGCTGATGTGCTTTTTCCATCAGTGAAGTCACTGTTACTTTCCACTGCTAGCTTTCTCTTGGCATTTTGCTGTACTGCCTACATAATATCAGGTTAGTGCATGTGTCAAACTTTCTGAGGGCAATGACTTGTGTGTTTGGCAGCAAGCCTTTCCCAGTCTGGCACACCTCCAATGGAAAACCCACCTGCAAGCAAACTATGTGTATGAGAATTAATTGGACACATACTGCAACTTTAGCTATCATTTTAAATTAATGGAGATGGAAACAAGCCTGGGAAAGAAAATGACTTGATCCTCATTAGTGTAAATAATGGATCACTATTGAATATTGCCTTCATCTTTGTGCCTGAATATTTCTAAGACATTGCTACTCAGAGAGATGGAAGTGGCTGAAGTTTGAAACAAAAAATGAACTGGATCTAATTAAGTCCAAGAAGGAGAGATTCAAAAGAAGACAAAAAGGAAAGGATTGACTTTCTGTATTTAGTTCTTCTCCCTTTCCATACCAGACATCGTTGACATATAGTAATAAACCTTAGACACTGTGTACTGTGTAGAAATGCTGCAATCTATTCCTGTCTCCTCCTCAGATCAATGTGCTAAGTGATATCAATTCACATTACTTGTCAGTTTAATTAGAGAAAGTGAAACACAATTACAGGGCATTAGTGCAAAGCCAGCATAAAACAGCAGAAGGCCCATTTGAGACATTTGCGGCAAATAACTGCAGAAAGTAACTGTAACATTTTCATCAACAATCTTTATTAAAATGTTACTTGAGAAAAACACTTTAGCAAATATCATTATAAACTAATTGTGAATTAACCAATGCTTTTAATCTGTGCACTCATTAAACCCTTATATTTCTTTTTAGACTGCAATTTTTGGCTTCTTTTTTGTTACTGTTTAATCAAAAAAAACAAACAAACAATTAAATGGAACCTCTTCTACTCCCCTCCATGCTTATGAAACGTTAAGGTTGCAAAGCTAATTATGAAAAAGAAATAATAAGGTTTTTACTGCAATGTGAACTCAGGCATGCTACACATAACAGACCTGTTCCTGCTCCCACTGAATTCAGTGAGAGTTTATCAGTTTTCACAGAATCATAGAATATCAGGGTTGGAAGGGACCTCAGAAGGTCATCTAGTCCAACCCCCTGCTCAAAGCAGGACCAATACCCAACTAAATTATCTGATGCAAGTAGGATCAAACCATAAAATGTCTATTATTAGGACATGATGCTGTAATTTATGTCTGCCCAAAACTTCTACAGAATTCCATGGGAGTTTTGAATGCACAAGAAATGCAGCTTTCGGCCTCTGAATGGCCCAGCTAATAAGCACTTTCTTGAGCTTCCTCCAATTGATATTTGTGCTCTGATGCCATTTGTGCTTTAGGGATTCTACCATCATAGTTTTAGACTGTCAGGCAATTGTACCTCTGCTGCAGTGAGCACTGCAGTGTGGCCCTCCCTTCCATTTGGCAAATCTCTACCTTCTTCCCTTCCCACTTTTAAACAAACACCAACCAATGTTTCTGTCCAAGGTTTTTTTTTTTTTCTTTATTGTGAATAATATGCTCTCATTTGCTTTTTATACACAGCATTTCCCACTCCTCTTTGTAGTTGTATGAAGGTGGGTATTATCATTAAAACTGTCTTATTTATTTGTTGTGGATTATTGTTCAGTAGCCTATGTGACCTGATGGGACAATATATAATTAAAATTAATTTGGCCAAAGGCTGGATGTTTCCACCCCTCTTTTAGCACAGTGCATATATATATACTGGACCTATGCCCAAACTCATCACCCCCTTCTGGGTTTACCTGGATTCTTAATTAAATTAACAAAAAGCCTAGCAGAACTCTTCTTGCACACATAAGCTTTGCCACTACATTTTCTACTGAGAGACAGGATTTGTACTGCTCTCAAAACCATATTTCCATTTCCTTGCAGAGCTTTTCTACAGACTCATCCTGCAGGACAGATCAGGTGGATTTTGTTAATTGGTCCAAAGAACATAAAATATTAAGGGCCTGATTTGCCACTCGCTTTCACCTTATGTACTTATTTCCACATGTTGAAATTGCTACCAAATCATAATTCTCCACTTTTACTGGCAGTAGCATTTTACACTCCCTTTAACTTTGATCTTTTATGTTCATGAGAAATATAGGAATTAATAGGACCTACTTGGTCTGACATGCAGGGTGATTTAGTGCATAGCTCTGCACTTTCCTGTAGATGGATACTTACTTACATATTATTGTTATATTTATGCAATGTGAGTTAATTTTGCTAGGAGTGACAAAAAGGTACTAATCATGATGAGATGATTAATATTTGACCCGATATTATAGCTAACTGAAAACAGGCAGATAAAACCTATATGCAACAGGCAAAACATTTAAGATAGTAATAAAACCACTTTACTTTCTGCCCATCCTTTGCAACTTCAAACGGGGGGGAAAGAGTTACTATGCATGGTGATTATTTTTAGTGCTTCACATGGTACATCTTCCTCCTAAGGCAAACCTTAAGTCAGAGAAGAGTCTCAAAGGCGCTAAAAGCAAGACAATCTTCTTTTGAACATCAGAATTCATCACTGCCACAAAGGCCTGTTATAGGAACTACAGTGTAAATATTTTAAAGAATATTAAATGAAATAACACCACAGTGAAAACTAGCTAGTGACTGACTGAGCTGGGATTAGAACCAATGAGCTCCTTGATCCAACGCCAAATTCAATCTGCCAGGCCAATGCCAGCCTGATTTCTTTAACATGTGACTTGGCTTTAAAGGTGAGTCCGTTCTACATGCGATGATCAAATGTCACTCTAAAGTAACTTTAGACAATAAAATAAAACTTTGCAGGAGAAGCTCGATACCTTATCACACTGCATGGTGCTTTTCACTGAAAAACTATTAAGTAAATTATTGAGTAAAAGTTACTGTGAATAAGAAGGCCTGCACTGTGAAAAGCAATTATGCTAAAGTACCAAATGGACAGAAAAAAAAACCCCTCTTATTAAAGCAGTGCCACAATGTTATATTACCTCCCTAGAATCATCGTGATCAATCTTTTTTCTCTCTCTTGGGCTACATCTACACTATGAACTAGGGGTGATTGTCCTGCTTGCGGACGCATACTCGCGCTAGCTCTCATCAAGCTAGCAGGAGTATAAATAGCAGTGTAGCGGTGGAAGCAGAGGGAGCGGCAGCTAAAGCGCAGCTTAGCCGTCCAGAGTACAAACCCACCTACAATACCTGTAGAAATCAGTGGGTGCATGCTCAGCTTGGCTAAGTTGTGTCTCCACTGCCACAACCCATGTTATGCTGCTGTTTATACTCGCACTAGCACTATGACAGCTAGCGTGAGTATGTGTATGTGAGCAGGGAAATCACATCCCTAGCTCATAGCTCAGACGTAGCTTTGGAGGAGCATGTATAGAAAGGGAAACTTCATTTTCGAATGCCTGGCATTCCCAGGCAGGATTCTCTCTCTCCGGACTCCCAGGAAATGCTCACTGTTTATCATAATTATTTGTTTAGGCAAAGGCGCCGGCTTCTAATTTTCTCCAGGGGTGTTCAACCCCTGCTCAGTCTCAGGCCCAGCCCTCATTCCACCTGTTCCCTCAAGCCTCCACCCCACCCCACATTTTCCTGCCCCCACTCCATCCCTTCCCCCAAGGCCCTACCATGCCCTGCCTCTTTCCGCCCACTTCCCTGAGCATACCCCATCCCCGCTCATCCCCTCCCCCCAGTGCCTCCTGCACGCTGCTGAACAGCTATTCCGCAGCGTGCAGGACGCACTGAGAGGGAGCGGGAGGAGTTGAACAGTGGGGCTTCTGGAGGGCAGGAGGCGCTGGGGGGAAGGAGGGGAGCATGGCTGCCAGGGGATTCTAAGCACCCGCTATTTTTTCTCCATGGGTGCTCCAGCCCTGGGGCACCCACACAGTCAGTGCTTATGCATTTAGGATAATGTCCACTACGTGCTAAGCAATTTTCATAGAGAAATGAAGGTATAGTTCCTGTACCAATTAGCTCACAAGCTAAGGGCAAAGAGCCAAAACAAGCAAACACAGATTAGGGAGATCAGACTACTGCTGTAGCTATGCCATGCTGAAAGAGTCAGGATTTCCTTGCCAAGTTAACTGGTGCACAGTGGAGCCATAACTTATTCTTATTTCAGGGAGCAAGTACCTGGGGATGTGGGTTGGTAAGAGGAACAGCCCCATTAACCCTGGTTGGTGAAACAGTGCTGAACATGGTTTGCCTTTGTCTACACTTGTAGGTAAAACATGATGAGCACCAATTCACACATTGTTGACAGCCAACAAGAAGTAATTATTGTAGTGCAAACCAGGGTTTAGTGTGGGGTATGGATACTTCATCCCAGTGGTGTTTTAATACTATTATCTTGATGGAGAGAGAGAGAAGCCTTTGCCTAAACAAATGATAATTTATTCCAGTGGCTGGATAATTTTTTTTTAAATGTTAATTTAAGACAATCTCATTTATTACTAGCTAGAAGTTGGGGGGAAGGAGAAATGCAAATAATACGTAAAAAAAAGCTTGCTCTCTCTAGGACAAAAAATAATTCAAATTGGTTGTAATAATTTGTGGGTATTGGCTCATTAAAACACAACTGCCAGTTATAAGGTTATTTACTTCCACACTAAAATCTGTAGGCAGAGCATATGTGGAATTCAGTCCTGATTCAAAATGAAGACTTGCAGAATTGTGCTAATAGAGTGCCAATCTGAGTTCAGTGGTTTATAGGTGCAACTCAGGGAAAACATTTTTAGTTAATGACCTTTTCATCAGTGTAAATGGCCAACATATACTGTAGATTTTTTGAGGATTTACATAAAATTGCCATCCCAAAGACATAAGAGAGCTATTTTCTCAGATTAAATATCAGCAATATATCAGATAATTCTTGTTGCAGGGGCAAAAGGAGAAGACTCCCTATTATTACCTCTGCAGCATATATAATTGCTTGGTCTTAAGAAAGATCAAAAGGCAATTTTAGAATCAACAACACAACCACCTGCAAAGTCATTTTAGCCTAATCTGTTCAGGGAAGTTGCTTGTACTCTGAAACAGTTTTCAAGACTTGACCTTTGAAAGGACTTGCAGTAACATATATGTGCTGCCGGGGGATGGCCAGGGAACAATTTTTTTTTTGCAAATGAATGTTGAAAAGCATTTTGTCAGCTGTGTAGGCCAAGGGTTAGGACCACAAAGTGCTGCAATGCCCAACTTTAGGTACCTGCTGCCTAGTGGAATCCAATGTGCCAAGTTAGGGGCCTCCAAATACAAATGGAGAGAGATAGGAACCTAAGAAAGGAATCCGCGAAAGCCAGCATGCTGAGTGGGGAACTGGTGACGCTAGCCAATAGGAATAGAGAGAAGAGAAAATATCATGTTGCCTCTATATAAATCCATGATATGCCCACTTCTTGAATACTGTGTGCAGGTGTGGTCGCCCCATCTCAAAAAAGATATACTGGAATGGGAAAAGGTTCAGAAAAGTGCAACAAAAATGATTAGGGGTATGGAACAGCTTCTGTATGAGGAGAGATTAATAAGATTGGGACTTTTCAGCTTGGAAAAGAGATGACTAAGGGTAGATAAAATCAGCACTGGTGTGGAGAAAGTAAATAAGGAAGTGTCATTTACTCCTTCTCATAACACAAGAACTCGGGTCACCAAATTAAATGAATAGGCAGCAGGTTTAAAGCAAACAAAAGGAAGTATTTCTTTACACAACACACAGTCAACCTGTGGAACTCTTGTCAAAAGATGTTGTGAGGGCCAAGACTATAACAGTGTTCAAAAATAACTAGATACATTCATGGACGATAGGTACATCAATGGCTATTAGCCAGGATGGAGTCTCTAGCCTGTTTGCCAGAAGCTGGGAATGGACGACAGGGGATGGATCACTTGAGGATACCTGTTCTGTTCATTCCCTCTGGGGCACCTGGCATCAGCCACTGTTGGAAGACAGGGCACTGGTCTACAGACCTTTGGTCTGACCCAGTATGGCCATTCTAATATTCTTATGAGGGGGGAGCCTAAGCCCTGCCCCTCAAAAGAATTTAACCACCTAAATCAGAGTCAGAGGGAGGTGCCTATCTCCGTTTGGGGGATTCATAGCCATGAAATTTCTCCTGGAGTCAAACACCTAACCCTTTCTCGACAATCAAATCTAGGTGTCCCCCTTATAATCTTTACCTTGGTAGGATATGGAAGGCTTGGGTTCGATCCCCACCTCTGTCTGATTTAGAGCAGGGATTTCAAACAGGTCTCCCACTTCTCACAAGTGAGGCTTAATCACTGGGCTATAGGATATTCTGAGGTGGGCTGCTCTCAATAGCTCCCCTTGAAGCTATTCCACTTTGTATAATTAATCAGCCTTTGGACTAGGGACTTGAACCTGTGTCCAGGGTGAGTGCTTTGACCATTGAGCTAAAGGGGAAGTTGGGGGGAGGGCCAATACCTTTTATATATATATATATATATATATATATATATATATATATAGTGAGAAAGGGCTTAGGCACCTAACTCCAGGAGAGGGTTCATGGGTGTGAATCCCAAGTTAAGTGCCTCCCTCTAACCCTGACTTTGAGGGATGGGCTCTAGATGCCGTCCCTCTCCTCAGCATTCCCTATTTGCAAACTTAGGCAGCTTCCCATTCAGCTTGCTGGTTTTTATGGCTCCCAGTTTAAGCACCTAACTCTCCCGGGGCTGTAGATTCCACTTGGCGGGCAGGCTGCCTAACATAAGGTGTTGTAATACTGAGCTGAAGTCCCCTTTGTGAACCTAGCCTCAGGCCTCTAAATACATATTGTGAATATTTCTTTGCTGAAGTAAAATGTCATTCACAGCTTGATGTCTGGGATCAGAAATTGCTATTTCAGAAGGAAAAACAGCCACGTCATCTGAAAGACAGTGTAGCGCTTGCTTAATGCTCTTCAAAATACAGTGCCTTTAGGGTGAGAATACTGTGCGTTTAGAGTTAGGCACTGACCTCACTGTGTCCCCACTGAAATCACTGGAAGTTTTCCCAATAACTCCAGTAGGAACAGAATTAGGCCAACGCTGAGCGCTTTTGAAAACCCAACCCTTAAGGCTTTGTTTGGACCAAGTCAGGTGCAAGATTAGACATGAAAATTGGACAGCTGCATATGTGAATGTCCAGTAAATACACATCAGGACATCTGCATGCACATATATCACGTTTATGAATATTCCTGCAGTAACTGTGCTTACAAATTAAAGCTCCAATATGCAAGGACCTTTGTGGCCACAGGGATCCACCTCTATGCAGGATTTTGTTATAATTTAACTGCATGCAAATGTGCATTCGATTGTGTACATGCCTTTTTCAAAATCATCATCTTAACTTGGAGATCTCAATGGGAGCTGGATGGGCTCAGTATGTCCCAGGGTTTGTCCCTAAGATTCAAGTATCATGCTTCTGCTACTGGGCCATCATTGGGATAAAACAGAACTAGGTTGCTGTAAAATTTGGTAAAATTGAATGCAATCCAATTACGTTATTATTTTAAAATTTCAGCTGGTCTTCAGATTTAAAACCAACAAACAAAAACCTCCCCCCCTCAAAACTAGAGGCACGAATTACAGAAAAGGAGATGCGTCACCTTTAAAGCATATCGTGTGTTAAACTCCAGGATAAAATTTCACTTTGTAAGTAACCTACTAAATCAAGAGACATATAATCATCTCCCATCTAATACGTTAGCTAACGAGTGCAAATCTTAGGTAGGAGTTTTAAAGTGTTTTTTTTTTTTTTTTTTTTTTTTTAAATGAGGATAGCAGAATGACTGACTGGGCTAGTATTCTTGTTGACTGATGAGTCCCGGAACAGTTTAATGTGACAAATAATTTCTCAGAGCAGAGTCTTCTTCTTCTAATGGGGATTCTGTTCTCAGAAACGTGTACTTTTGATATCAAAAACAAATTGCAATGACATGAAAAAGAATGAGACTCTGCCACAAAAAGCTATTTATCATTCCAAATAGCTCCAGATTTCATCAAATGCAAAGAACAGAGCTGGATGGGAGGTAGGAAATATTTTGAAATGATAGATTCACAAAATGGCTGCTTTCATAATTTGCATCCATTCTACTTTATTTCTGGATAGCAAAATAAATGAAAACAAATACTCAAAGCCAAAGGCAATATGAAGTTAATACATTTCTCACTTTCACTGTGCCATCTATTTGTTGCACCATTTTTAATGGAATAATTAATATTTTCATAACTTAAAGATAGTGCATAGTATATGGTAGTGTATTTACTTTTTTAAATGATTTACTTCTTGTATCTTCTCTACTCATATGACATTGAAAAAAATTAAATTATTGTAAAAGGTGAAAGTTGAGCACTTAAAAGTTATAAAATGCCAGAATTTATTACTCAAGTTAGAGTTAACACTGACATTAATAAAGCGATGCAAAGTATTCCAGGGTGTTTAATTATCATAACTGTGCACACTTCTGTTTTTCACAAGAAAATAAATGTCGCAGGGAATGACAGGAAAAGAGCAGATGAAATACTGTGCTGATAGGTGTCATAAAAGATTGTAGAGAAAACACATCCCTCGGCCCGCGCCGCTTCCCGGAGCCCCCATTGGCCTGGAGTGGCGAACTGCAGCCAGTGGGAGCCACGATAGGCCAAACCTGTGGACCCGTCAGATAAACAAATCGGCCCGGCCCACCAGGGGCTTTCCCTGAACAAGCGGCGGACCGGCTTTGCGAACCACTGCTCTAAAAGTGCATTAATAGTTTTGTTGCATTGTCTTTTATGCCCAGGACATTTTAACTTAATTCAAATCATTATGATTAATCAATTTTCACCCTCGTTTTTGCTGGATGGATAATTCACCTGAAAGTGTAACCGTTGAGATTCCTATATTAATAAATCCCCACATTTTTAGAAATGTCCATGCATCTAGAACATAATATGTGAAGAGATTATGTCTGTCTAAATGACAAGGTTTCAGCTGTGCTCCACTTGTATTGGTGCAAGGCTGTGACATCATTAGAAAAGATCAGCCAGCCAATCGGAATGTCGATTTGGACAACCAATGTCCCTTGTCATCATTCAATTTGACTTACTTGTATTGAGTAAACTGTAAAAGAGAATAAAACTTTTTTTCAGTGATTTCTTACATAGACACTAAATAAATTATTCAAAGTAACAAGCATATTGCATTTGAAAGAACACACAACTGCAAAAAGCAGTATTTAGATTCAAGAATAATTTTAAAGAATGTTTGGAAATCAAACTGAACTTTATACTTCTTCAGGAAAGGAGAATTAACAAATTTTTTTCTTAAGTGTGATCAGCAAAAATTTACTTTAAAAACCCAACAACTTTAACATTAACCTGTCCAAACATTTTAAATATGCCAATCACCATAGTATCTGAGCCCTGTCATGCAGTAAAATGATGTTAATGGAGATGCTTTTGGATTGACTGATCTTTCTATATAGGTGAATTTAGTGCTCATGGTTGGTGTTGGATTGGTAGACTCTGAAGAATGAACTTCTCTACATATTACCAGAACACACCAGAATAATGGATTAGATTCATTTCAGCAGATTCTGATGGTTCAATTTTTAATTCGTTTCCTGGCACCCTACAAATTGCTGGTCCTGGAGCATCACTCTGTTTTTAACATATGTGTACAGAGCCTAACACTATGAGGACGGGAGCCCTGATTCGGCCATGTAGATAGTATTGCAATACACAGTTCTGCCAACCACACTCATTTAAAAGTCAAGTTAGGTTTAAAAAAAAAAAAGAGATTGGTTTAAAAATCATGGGATATTTAAAAAAAAATAAATGGGGGGGATTCCATGTATTTGCCTTCTGGTTGTTTAGCCTTTAGTTGTGTTGTCAAGCATTCCTCCCCAACCGTGAGGACTAGAAATGTTCTTTTTTTTTTTTTTTTTTAAGTCATGGAATCGCATAAGTCCAGGAGTTGGGCTTTCAAAAAACATCAACTATTGTGATTTTATTGTAACTTGCACAAGAGTTGGCAATACTGACTACAAATCAGCAATTATAATATCTTTATGTACCTATCTTTCATGTGTGTAAACCACTTTCCTGTTCTAGTGCACCTACTCCCTCTAATTCACCTTTTTTTTTCAGCAGAACCCACAACTCTCTCTCTCTGTCTCTCTCTCTCTCGCACACACACACAGTGCTAGGAGCTACACAAAAGTGTAGGTAAATATGTCCCCTACCCCAAAGAGCTCACAGTCTAATTAAGTGAGATAACAAACAACTGGACAGAGGCAGTGGGGATATGGAGGTCACAGTACTAATATGCTATTACAGAGGCTAGCTATATGCCCAGATTGATGGCTAAGAATAATTTAAATTATCAAATTGTAGCCCCCCGTGTTCCCTTAATATTTTCCTTCCCACCCCCAGAAAAAGTGACCTGGGGTTGCTGCCAAGTAATTGAATATTAATCATGTATAGTTTCCTTTTCCTCCTTCTATATAAACAATCCATAACTAACCTAGCATTATGGAGTAACTTTTATGAAAACAAAACAAATACTATCCCCATGGCCTCTTCAGGCAATTGTCTTCCCCTCACTGTACTTAACTCCCTCCTTGGGATGGCAACTACATGTTCGGTGAGGAGGCCACCAAGACCGCCAAAGGCTTTTTCACACTCTTTGCAACTGTCAAGTGAAAGAGGGCAGAACATCCATATGCATTTATAGAGCATGCACTCTGACTTCACAGCAGTGTGGAGCTGCAGTGTGAAGGTATTGCTAGGGCCTCCTGTCTGTAGCCTTCTACTCAATTACTATATATACCCCTCTCCTTCCCCATCAAGTCATCCAAAACCCACAAAACAGCTTGGAGCTCCTGAGTCTACAAATGGTCCATCTCTGGCCTTGGAATCTATGAATTTATGAAACCTGGTGCTCTGGGGCACTTCAACAACAAAAAAATGTCACACACCCCGATTTAAAAAAAAATGAAATAAAAATGAAAAAGATCTCAGGTATACCCTGCCCCTTTGGTCCTGTTGTCTTTCTCATTCTATTTAACATAAGCAAATTGGGGCATGGAGCATGTCTTCTTCTATGTCTTGCACAGTGCAGAAAAGACTTATGTGCAATACTGGGAAAAAAAAACACACCTAAAAGGTAGACTCTCTTTAATGGTCGATGTGATCACACTTGATGGCTCTGAATGCTGACCCATTACACTGGGGGGAACCAGTCATTGCTGGACTTCAAAGATTCACAGCAGAGAAAAGGCAATTTAAGAAATGTGCTGGAAAGCCTCATCCCCTTTACTTTGGAAGATTCAGTCATTAATATTCATGATGTTTGTATCATGTCATACACCTCTGTGATAAATATGTAAAACAACGTTGAATTGTAGCACACCATAACAATAAACAAAATCACATTATTTTAACTGAAAACATACTATAGATTATAAAATGTTAGATTTGTTCATAGCAGAAAAGCAGGATGAATTACTGGGGGGGAGGAATCACGGGATTTCCCTTTTTTATGTGAATCACACTGTTTAGAACCATTTCTTTGGAGCATTATGTG
Organism: Trachemys scripta elegans; assembly: GCF_013100865.1. Classification (NCBI taxonomy): domain Eukaryota; kingdom Metazoa; phylum Chordata; order Testudines; family Emydidae; genus Trachemys; species Trachemys scripta. The sequence goes on from NC_048302.1 coordinate 130,030,887, forward strand.
ACCTTTTCAGCTTGTATGGATTTCTCATGGGTTTTGGGGCAGTCACAGAGAAGCAGTGAATCAATTCCATATAGTTTTACCACCAAGAACAAAAATGGCCCCATATTTAATTCACTATTCCTACTGAAATCACATTTTTATTTGAATATACAGGGTCATTCTCTCCTACCAACAGGGATCTGATGATACATATACAGTAAACAAATTCAGTTTCTGCTCCCACATATGGCATAGTGTATTACATTAATCAAAACCCCATTAAACAATGTCATCGTTACAAATACAAGCAAGAGTTTAATTTAAATGTCATTTTAATTTCATTATTTAAATTTCCTTGCTATCCATCCTCTCCTTTTACTTGTCCCAAAGCTATTGACCAGCTTTATAGGCAGAGATTTTAATTCTAATCACACACTTGGCCATCCCAAATCATTAGGCAATACACCAAGGCTACAGCACCATGTTGGCTTAATTCACTTTCTTCTATATGTTAATTACTTAAAGTCAGATTATGGTACCCCTATGTCAAATAATATCTTTGTTCAGTGAGCAGTCCCATTGAATCTGACTCTTTGTATCTTCATGACTGGTTGCAGAATAACTTTGGCGCATGCAGACCCAATATTAGTACAAGCCTCAATGTGTAAATCAATTATCATGGACACAATTTTTCCCTAAGTTTGCCAACTTCTGATGGATCCTGAAGCAGTTCTCAAACTTCTGACAACAAAAATTACTACACAACCCCGGGAGTCCAAAGCCTGAGCCCAAGCCTGACCCCCAGCTTCAGCCCCGGGTCCCAACAAATCTAACACCAGCCCAGGAGACTCCATTAAAATGGGGTTGTGACCCACTGTGGGGTCCCGACCCAAAGTTTGAGAACTGCTGGGTTAGAGAGAAGGCAAATATATTATTTTTGGTCTTCTATTAATTTTATCAAATTCATGCAGCTTCATAGTATTTGTACCTTTGGATTCACAGGTGCTTCCTTCTTTTGTTTAATATTTTATTTTGTCCTCAACTAATTTGTGCTTTAATTCCCCCTGCATTAATTTTAAAAAACTCCTTCTTTCTGATTTGTTTTCCAGAACAACATTTTTATCCAATGTGAAATACATTCCAAATCGCTCCACCCATCTCCTCCTTTGGCATTTATAATCTCTGCTTTATAAACTGTCAACCTCCACTTTACTCTCTTTGACAGCTGCCTCTACATTCAGTTTTATAAATCCAGCTCTTCCTGGAGAGACACTGAAGTTTGGCGAGCTCAGGGCTTAATTCTGCCATCAGATCCATGCAACAAATGGCTATGATTTTGAAAAAAAAAAAAAAAAAAAAAAAGGTGTTACAGGAGTTGCCAGCAATACCTGCATTAAAACTGCAGGTATTGTGCCCACTTCCAACACTGAGAGTCCATTTGTGCATAAATAAAAGAAGGGATCGACAGTGGGAATTGGCTCTTGGATTGCAAGAAAAAAAGACATTACTGTGAACTGGAATTTTCTCTCCCAAAGGGAAGGAACCCCTTTCTCCTATCAAAAAAACAATGTTAAAATAGGGGTCGGTAAACAAGTAGAGTTCATACTCTGCTCTGTAACACACTATGCACACCACACAGTATAAAATCCAAACTTAATTGCTTCCCAAATTTTGGATTTATTGGTAACTGATAACAATGACAGTGCATAAACCTCACTTTAAGCTTTCTCCCCATGTTTAGCTGGTTCTACGGTTTTCTTGCAGGACCTCTGGTTCTATCCCTTAATTCCTCTGACCTAGAAAAGCTGTTCCAAAATCTCCTTCATAGTCCTAGACTGGGGCTAATTGAGCAGACCAGACCAAACCTCAGAATGAGCAATCAACATATCTCTCTGTTGATTCCAAGCTGCTGACATCACAAGAGCCCCAGGCAGAGTCCTAAAATCGGCCATGCTGTTTTAGAGCCGAGAGACTATCCATAGAACATATCACAACTGTCATTTCAAGTCTACATCCGACGAAGTGGGCATTCACCCACGAAAGCTTATGCTCCAATACATCTGTTAGTCTTAAAGGTGCCACAGGACTCTCTGTTGCTTTTTACAGATCCAGACTAACACGGCTACCGCTCTGATACTTGACACCATGCAAGGTGATTTCAAGTCTAGTGAGCTGCCAGTAAGGCCTAAGGGTATGTCTACACTGCCATTAAATACCCACAGCTGGCCCATGGAAGCTGACTCTGGCTTACGGGGCTTGGGCTGAGGGCTGTTTAATTGCAGTGTAGATGTTTGAACGACTACACCACAACCTGAATGTCTACACCACAATTAAACAGCCTTAGCCTGAGCTCCATGCGCCTGAGTCAGCTGGCATGGGCCAGCTGTGTGTGTCTAATTGCAGAATAGACCAACCCTGAAGGAATGAGGCTCTGGTGTGTGCTTAGTACTGCAAGCAGTAGAGGAATAGAACATATAGTACAGCCACCTCCTCCAAAGATGCAGATTACAGCTGAAGGAATCTGAAATAAAAACGAAACCTGGGCACCAAAGTCTAGGACAAGCTGACATTTTCTCTGTGATTGAGTCTACCAGTTGAAGTACATCAATTATCAACTGAAATAACTGAAGGTGCACGGGACTGACAGCTGTACTGGGCCCCAAGCTCAGGGCATCCCCCAAAACATCTGTAACTGGGGTGAAAGAGGAAGCGGGTGGGGCCCCAGTGAACATGATGTACTGGGTCCTCAAATATCTCTTGTCTGGCACTAGGACATGGTTCTGGGGAAAGAGACAGCCAATGAGAGGGCAGCTCCAGCTGGGGAAGGTGCTCAGAATCTGCCCAAAAGGGAAGCTGGATGGCATTTAGAGAAAAAGGAGGTAAAAAGCAACTGTGCCTGGGTGAAAAGGAGTTTGGCCGGAAGAAGACATGTTAGAGGAAGCTGGACTGTGACGAGCCGGTGCAAGGAGCCTGGCTGTGAGGGAAACGGAGTGTTTGGCTGGCAAGGTTGACCATTGGGACACTGACAGAGAAAATACAGTTTGGTGACCTGAGGAATGGGTGGCTCTCTGAGTGAGGAGCTGTCGTTCACAGGTGGAGATGTGCGGTCATCGCAGTGTCAAAGCAAAGGAGTATTGCTGTAGAGAGGTGAAACTGGGATGAAACTGGACTTTGCAGCCAGGTAGAGAAAGAGTAGATTCTCTCTTGGGGTGACACAGCATGTAGTTGGAAAAAAAATGTTTTATTGTGATCGTAATTTACAGTTTATTATTCTGCTAAGCAATTATTTGATGCTATTTTATATATTATTTATATGATGTTATTGTTCCTGCCAAATTTCTTGGTTTTATTTTATAAAGTTTAACATTTAAGGTTATTTCCATTATACTGGTTTGCCTCTGCCTCTCCTCTCAGTGGGGATAGCTTAGGCCACCGCAAAAACCTGCATTATTGTACTGGGGAAAAACTGTACAGCTGTGTGTTTCATACATTACATGAGAGGAAGGATGGTCCAGTGGTTAGTGTGCTCCCTTAGGAAGCACCAGTTCAATTCCCTGCTCCGCCACAGATTTCCCATGAGACCCTGGGCTTGTTATTTAGTCTCTCTGTGCCCCATCTGTACAATGGGGATAACAGCACTTCTCTATCTCACAGTGGTGTTGCAAGGATAAATAATATTAAAAGATTGCAAAATGCTCAGATACTGTGGTCATGGGAGCCATACAAGTACTTAAAACAGACAGAGATGCATGGAGAGGTGTCAGCTAAATGTAGGGTGATCACATAGCAATTGTGAAAAAATGGGACAGGGGGTGGGGGGAGTAATAGGTGCCTGTATAAGAAAAAGTCCCCAGAAAACGGGACTGTCCCTTTAAAAACGGGACATCTGGTCACCTTAGCTAAATGGAAAGAAATAACATTTGACATTCCCCATGATCCTCATTCTTACTGAAAGAGAAGAAAACATATGAAAAGGAGAGATATGTATTTGTCATTTTTGTGAGGGACTTTTGAAAACATGAGGAAAGATGTGTATTGGAAAGAAATATACCCACATATAAATACTAAACAGTGTCTACTGTAATCTACCTGAGTAAATAACAAAGGCTCTGCCTCTGCTATGGCAGATTAATTCCCCAAAGTACAGCCCCTAATTGGAAAGTATTCTGCATGTGTGATAACAATTATCAACAAGTGGTGGCTCTGAGCTGCTACCATCTAAGAACAGGCAGGTCTGGAGCAGAGTTTATTGGGCATAATTTATTCCAGACCTTCAGTGAAATAATTTACGCTTTTGAGCCTTCCCATATGTGTAACTGTCTGATGACATAATCTTTTACATGTCATTCAGGTAAATCAGATATCCCAGTGCTATGTCTATCACACTGGGACATCATGTGAATGTGGTATTTCCTCTCTCAAGGTCTTTGTGGCTATATGTGAACAGAAACGTGTCCTTTTCCTTAACACGTGGAACATGGCTAATATTTTTTGTTGTAATATGCAACAACATTCTAAAGCAAAGGAAATGTGTAATTTAGTACAAGGGTCTATATGCTGGGGCAATTTGTCCATTTAAGTGAATACTTAGTATCTTGGGGCTTCAGAGGGAAGGACTCTTTGGCAACTTTGATGGCAAAAAACAGAATCACACATCCATGGGATCAGAGCTCTTGTAAGGATGGAACGCGTTCCATGTCTTCTCCCTTCTAAGCCTTTGTGGATATTTCAATTTAATTTTAGGGTTTCTTGTGTTCCCTGGAAACTTTTTGGGGGAGAAAGGGGTAGGTGTGCACATATGTCATATGAGGCATAATTTAACTGTCCTTTCTATTCTCATTACAGCATTCCTATCTTCCTAACTGTGCCCCACCGCAAAGTTGCAATGAATGGGCTCTGTGCAATGAAATCACCTAGGCAGCTTTGGAAATCTTAGACTACACATTTTACTTTAAACATCTTGAACCTTAATATTTTACTTTAAACACTCAACTGCTCTGATCTCCCTCTCCACATCCTACTCCAATCTCTTTGCAACTGACTGCCTAAAATAAGTTAAGCCCTATTCTAGTATTTTACTGTATTAGATCACCATGATTGAAAGAACAAATGGAGAGGACATAGTATATGCAACAACTGATCCATTACATATTGATCAAGTGACAGACATTGCTGGATTTTGTTCGTAGAAGTTAAATATAGGATATAAGAAATGGGTCCAAAATTCTATGTTTATGTATCTTATTTCCTGATTATGCATACTGGTATTTGGGTTAAACAATCTGAACTGTGTAATTTCATATGAAGCTTGATTTTTTCTTATATAAAGTGAAATGTGTAGACCAAGAAATTTTCCTGAAAATTTACAAGTGTTGGCACAAGAATTTACTCACCACCACTGCCATGATGATGATGATTAAAAAATAATGATCTCTCTCATATGTGTGAACACACACACAAGCACACCCTGTGCAAGTGAATGAATACAGTGTTATCAGTCTGGCATAGTTGCTCTGTTGACCTCTTCTATGTGCTATAAAGAAATAACTGGAAAGCCTGCTCTAGAATGGAGTCGGGAATGTGGCATATGGTGGATACCATGGTGATAAGAATCTTGTAAATAAATACAGTTGATCAGTATGAAAGTGAAAATGGTCTTAAAGCAGATTTCACTCAGCAAGGAAAATGTAAATATAATTATTTATATTACCTAGGAAGCTACCATATACAAGCAGTTAGACATGTCAAATATGCAATAAACTGCATTATGCCTCATAACACTCACAGCTTGCTTCAGATTTTAGTGGCACCTTTTAGGTAGTTTTGCATTTGTAGCTTCAGAAGGATAGGACTTAGTGAGAATCTAGGCAGCAAGAAAGAATAGGACGAGAGTCTGAAACCCTGTGTGCATGTGAACTGTCCTGGAAATACACTGAAACGTTTGGCTCCTTCCAGTCACAATCACAAACCAAAATTCCATATGTTACTCCATACTGGACATATATTTATGGCACATACCCTTTGCCTTCCAAGGCATATTTAATTTTAGAAAAACACATCAATAAAAGACATAGTTATCTTTTATACGGTTATATTTTGTAAATTGTGAAAACGATATTTTTTAAAACAATGGTTTGTAACAGAAGGGGCCAGCAATTCACACTAATGATCATAAACCCAAAATCTCAATTGGGTTAATAATGTTCTCGTAGTACAGTACTTTCTTTTGAACTGGCTTTTTCTTATGCAAAAAAAGATGAAGTTTAGCTGTTTTTACAGCTTCTTTCCTTATTGAAGAAATCCCGTATTGTACAAAGTTTTACTCATGTGAGTACTCACGTAAGTAGTAATGCTGGCTTCCCCAGAACAGCGGGACTAGTTATGAGTAAAGATTTGCAGCAGTGAATAGCACTTGCACGCTAACGCCATCAAAAACGGGCTGCACTGTTTTAAAGGCTATTAGCACTGTGAGTGCCACAGAAGACATTTGAACTTGTTTTGTTTTGTGCTGTGCGTTTTAATTGAAAATAAATGGTAAAACTTCTTCATTGGTGCATGAAATCTTAAAGTTACCCATCGAAAATGCAGTATTCATTTGTGGGTGGCAACTCAATGGGCTCGTAGTGTAGAAAAATATAATGGCATAAAAGAAAAGATCTTAAATTGTACACACTGCATTTGTTACTAAGTGCACATGGTCTTTTCAATACGGAAGTAAAATTTTCGCTGAAGTACCTTGTGGCAAATTTGAAATACTAGCCTGGGGGCCCCAATGAGACATCATTCACTATCCTAGCTAGAACAAATCAAGCTTCTACATCCATGCCTCTAAACTCATTATTGACCCGAGGGGAAATGCTAGCCTTAAGCAAGTTTTAATAAGGACTCTGGTGGAGTAATTTCTGTGGCACTAAATGAGATAATGAGAAACAAACCACTTATCTTCAATAGACCCAGGACCCGTATATAACCCTAACGTCAGTTTTCTAAGGTTCTTGGGATTCTTTCCAGAGATGAAACCAAGATCCAAAAGAGCTTGCTCACTAATTTATTATGTAAAAGTCAGGCTTAAATTGATCAATATTCTGGTTATCCTGTATGAGCATAATTTATTTTAATAATGTTTTGGTAAAGTAAAAATGTCCACATAGTAAGCAAAACTCGATTGATAACTAAAGATTTTACTAAACCAGCATAAAGTGCAAATATCTAAAAATGGCTTTAAACATTAATATTCATAGTAACTTTCTGTAGTTTATTGAAAACAATTACAATATTTAGCACCATAATATGTAGGTGGTGCAAGCTACAGGCTAGACTGTCATTTGAAGGTTTCTTGCAAAACGACTGGACACTATCCACCATTGCTGTAGGTAAATAAAAATAAACAGATGGGCAGCTTGTGCTCTTTTGAGGTTAGCACTATAGCTCATAAATGATGGCTGAACTGCCTCTTGTCTATCATTAATTACCAAATGAAACCCTGTTAGGCAGAGGAAGGGGTTTGAAAATTAAACTGTGGTCTGGATACAGAGTGACAGAGAAAGAAGCCTTTGTCTGATAGTTATGATCATTAGTTTCCAGCCTAGACACAGCGATCATAATTTTTCTGTGTGCTCATTTTCAGACTGGCATTAATTCATAGAGTGATGTTGTTCTTTATTTTTGCAAATTCCACAGGCAAGTAGTTAAGAATCATGAGATTCCGTGGGGTGAAATTGAGAAAGAAAATCACACTTCTCTATGTTAATACTTTAGTGATACAGCTGAGGGAAACAATAATAAAAGCAAAGAAGAAGGTAGGTTAGATCCAGCAATTCTGTCAGCAGAAGAGGGACATAAGGGCAGGTTCTGATCTTTGTTATACTGCTGTAAATCCAGTGTTGTTCCATTCAAGGCATCCAAGTTAATCTGAACCTACTCTACTGTAACTCAGATCAGGGTCTGTCCCATTGTGATAAGAACAGTCATTTTGATATAATTTTAATTTAATGTGCACCTTTTCACTAGGTTTAATCAAGCATTTTCTATAAACAGAGAAAATTAATAGACTAACATAAAACAAGGGAAAATATGTGCTGTGTGTGTTACAGTAAAATCATCACATATAAAGAAGCTAATACGTTGTGTTTGCAATTACTCAATTAATTTAATTCACATGAAAAGTTTCCAGCACTAGTCCTTTTTAATGCAATCTCTTGACATTTTTTTTTTTTTTTTTACTGTGGCTGAGGAATCATTGTGTAGTTTATGATTCTGGGGTTACCAGCCATGTGTTTGGGGGGGTTGTTTTTGTTTTTAACTGGTTGGTCTAAAATCAGATAGTAGTGGGTGATTCCAATAAAAATGGAATTGAATCACGTTTCTATGTAACCAATAGCCTTATATAGATGAGATGTGGTGGGTGGAGGGGAAAGAACAAAATATTTCTAGTCTGAGTAGAGATTAAATGACAAGAAGACTGGAGTTGCCATCTACTGGAGTGTACAAAGAATGACAACTGACATGTATAAAAATCCTATTGTGAAATAATTAGTCAAAATAAGTCCAAGTATTGACACACAATTATCAAAAAAATAAAAAAATAAATAAAGGGTTATTATTCTTCAATAACAATTTTTCAGCAATATGGAAAATACATGAGGAGGCTGTACTAAAACCATCATATTTGCTTAACTTTTTTATCCATGTCTTATAAAAGATTATTCTTAGTACTTCATAGCAGCACATGCCTGTTCCCCTATTCAAGCTTCACAAACATAAAAACACCAGAAGCTGTAACGAAAGCAGTGATCCACTCTTCAAATATGAATACCTAATCATTGTTATATTTTGTTGTTATTTTTTACCATTATTCTTTGACCTACAATAAGAGAACTTTATGAAATATTGTTAGCTAATGAAACATCTAAAGACAAATCAGCATTTTTTTTACATTTGTGTTACTGTTAAACACAGTTACTCAATATTCATCTGTGCAATTGTAATCATATGCCCAAAAAAGCTGTTCACTTCTTTATTCAAATAAGATCTATAGCAGAAATGATGTTTCTCAGATGACTCCTCTAACAGACAGCAGAACACACAAAAGCTCTTCAGTAAAAACACTTCCATAAACCACTAATATACCAAATCGTTCCCAAGACAAAATAGATCTTTCCCACGTAGAGCAGAACACCTGTAATCACCAGTTCAGTAAGGAACGCAAGAAGTACAGAACAAGTGCTTCAGTTCACATGCTGGCTGTCTCTGAATTTCTGGTTAGCATATCTAAAAGAGGCACAAATGCTGCAGGGGAAATTACACCAAACTAGTAGGAGGCATGAGGTCCGTTACAGCTACCACCTAGCAATTCAATGTATTCAAAGGGACAGACACTAACAATCGGCAAGAGCACTGACACACTGCATCGCACCTCTCAAGAAAAAGACCGTGGCTGTAAGACACTTGCATTTCTTGGAATTTTTTTTAACAAGTTATTTTTTTCTTTAGCATTTAGTGAACATATTCATTAGTCTGTTATTAAATCCTTTATATTAAGTGACTGGACTGAAGTCTCTGACGTGAACTTTGTGATTATGATTAATGGAGCTCATACACAAAGGATTATTTCTCTGTAAAACGTCAAATTGTATAATCACTGGAATTAATCCCAAAGGGCCATAGAAAATGTTCTGAATAGTTCCAAGTCACATTTTTATCACATTTTTCCTTTGACTGGGAGGTGATCTATAATTGCAGCTTTAAGTCAAGCAAGTACTGCAAGCAAGTCCTCAGACATGATGAAAAATGATGTATTTCTCCAACAGAGCCTAAAAGTAACCAATTTATTTTTTACCCCAGTTTGTAGGCAAAATGGCAAAAGCTGATCAATAAAGAACAGGTTTTTTTAAAGGGATACTGTCAATTTCTTTCATTCACCAAGTTTGGAACCAATCCGACAATTGACATCACTGGCAGTTTTGTCAGAATAAGGACTGAGTAAAAGATGGTAGGATTTGGCTTTTGGGATTTTATAAATCAAATAACTTTTTTTTTACTCTTCTGGATATACACACTATTTCTGTAAAAATAGAAATCTGGAATATGTGGAGACAGAGTAATTTAATAATTGTCCTAACAGGTTTTGACTAGATGAGTGAAGACCTAGTCAATCTGTGAGTGGCAAATTTTGCCAGAATGTGCGTATTTATTAGAGCAATCTGAAAATAAAGTGTGATTTTTAGTTTTGTGTGAAAAATTTCTCCATTCTAATCCAAGTAGTTATGCCCTTACAAAAAATCATTTTTGGTGAAATTTAAGAACAATTTACTATTTTTCATTGAATCATGCAAAAGTTTAAAAAAATCCACCTAAGAGGTCCTTTAAAATGAGGACAAAAGGTAACATTTTCCAAAGTAACTAAGGTGCCTGAGCCCTAATTGGATTTAAGCACTTCAGGAACCTAAATCCTATTTTCAAAAAAAATTATTTAGGAGCCTAAGACACTTTTGAAAATTTTACTGTGAAACCTGAAACTTGACCTGATGTTCAATAAGGAGTTAGTGGAGCAAGCAACGTAAAGGGTGATGGGGTTTTTGTCCCCATGTTGCTGAGGAGGTGACCTGATGCTTTTTACATCAGTTTCAGCTTTCACCAGGCTGATGTTGTCTAGATGAGGTATATTCCACTATAATTTTCCAAAAGACATTTGAAAATGCCAATGCCGGGTCACCACTTTAAAGCAATAGGCAGAGTCTCCTTGATAACGGCAGTTCATGGAACATGCTTTTTGTGGCTGGTATTATGTGAGAAACCAGTGTCCAGAAGACATCTAGAAGGACACCTAGACTGCAACTACCCTGGTGATTTTGGGACAAATGTCCTTCATTGGAGGCGATAACATACTGGCAGCAAGTTCTTCAAAGTGATTATTGTTGCCTGCTAGCCTGACTTCTGTCTGCTTGGATTCATCTTCAGCCAGCTCCTCGTCTATTTGCAGGTATTGGCCAATGGGACTGCTGTTAAAGTATGATGTGAAAGATTAATAGAGTTGCATACTAGATATTCCTGCCATTTGAGTCCATGGAGTTTCAGAAATTCTTCCAGTGGCTGCATGAAGATAAGGAAAAGGCAAGGAGAGATGATTGAACCTTGTGTTACTCCACAAGTGCCCTCCAATGGCACAGGATCAGGTGCCCATCACTACCTTCTGGCTACAGACCTTGAAGGAGGATTTAAATTGTGACAGAACATTTCCTTTCACCTCTTCAATATTTCTTAAGCAGAATAACAGTATCCTGTGATCAGCCTTTATTTTTGTGATGGAGGAGGGGAAGAGGTTGTGGATGTAACTGATGGGAGAATATAGGAGGAAGAGATTGTCCAGGGTTTTCAGATATCCCACTTTGAATATGGAACAGGATTGGTGGTGTTATGCTAAATGCACAAATAGTGGAAAGGTTGTCCATCTTGTCCATCTGTTTGGTCTGGTGCATAGAAACCAAAGAAGTATGAATACCCAAAACAGTCTGTAATCGGCCCAGCAGCACATTCTCATGTTCCAACAAGAGAGGAGGTCACCAGTACAGAGGCTGCACTTGAGAAGCAATAGTGGCAGAGCTGAATTAGATAGAATCCCACCCTGGTTCCAAACTAGTATTCCCTCTCCTAATTTTTAATTTGTACTCAAAGGATCTGACCTCAGCGGGCTGTGACCTGCACACTGACAATCACAGGATTCACTTGTAGCAGATGAACATGTAATAAAATATGATTATACAGGAACGGCATCATATAATTTGGCCACCTCCAAAATGAGGTACTTTCGCAGATACTTCAGAAGCAAAAGCAAATATCAGCAACAGACCAGACAATAAATACCTCAGATAAAAGTAATGAGAACCCAGAATGAAAAATGTGCACACTAATCCCAATTCTTCCTCAGCTACATAAAAGCTAGACATAGGGCAAGTTGAGATGGTTCGGATTTGGACTCAAACCAACAAGAATATGGAAACTGCACACCTTCTAAGTTTCCCCTGCTGAGCTACGACTCCCATACTAACACAGTGTTGTCCTTTCCCCTTCAAATAATTATTGTCCTTCTTCAAGGTCACAAGGGTAATAACAACAACAAACAACATCAAAAGAAAAATGTAAATCCCAGTAATAACACCCAAAGCTACATATAAAATTATATTGTAAACCAGCCTTAATGTTATAAAACCATACCAAAAAAAAAACAAAACAAAAAAGTCAAAAGAAAACTCCAAATGTTGAGAACTGAGCTTGTTTCAGGTACGTATCCAATAGTCTGCCTGCTCATTGAATCCTGCAGGGGTCTTCACCAGAACCCACGGACCACCATCCCTATGCAACAAACCCTGTTACAGATCTTCCATTTGACAAACCCTAATTACCTTTCCTGGAGTTATTTTCTTGGGGGCAGAAATGGCCTTCTAACTCTCTCTGGTATTTTTGAAAGATGATATCTTTAACATGTTTTGGTAGCATATCTCCTCCAATGCTCAATAAGCCTGTGAGAACAAGTGAACATGGCTTCAGCTGACCTACCTCAGCACACAGGCTAGGATCAGCTAATATAACAATCTGCAGAAATACCATGTGGCAAATCTTTCCATATGGCATGAAACAAATTTCATGGGCAACTTCAAATAACTTTATGCTGGCCCCCAAAATGTTTGCATGAAGCATCCCAGTTTTGTGTATTATTAGTCTTGAACCACAGCACAAAGGCCTCAGTCAGAATTGGTGCCCAATTATAATATATGGAGATATACTTATCTCATAGAACTGGAAGGGGCCCTGAAAGGTCATTGAGTCCAATCCCCTGCCTTCACTAGCGGGACCAAGTATGGATTTTGCCCCAGATTCCTACGTGGCCCCCTCAAGAATTGAACTCATAACCCTGGGTTTAGCAGGCCAATGCTCAAACCACTGAGCTATCCCTCCCCCAATTATGCTAGGCACTGTATCAAAACAGAAACAAAGGAAACAGTACATGTCCTGAAGAGACTCGATCTACAAAAAGACAAGACATATGAAGAGGGGGAGGACAGGCATACGACATACACAAAGAATGAGCAGGATGATGATGGGGCATGCATGATTACTTTTATAATTTTTTTTTAAACTATCCTCAAATGCTCCTTCACTAAGCCGTTGTTATTATATATAAACGGTGCCCGTCTACCATTCTAGCTATACTTCTGTCCTCAGATGGCATATTCCCAATGACAAATTGGTTTCCTTAATCACTTTTTGTCCTTTATTTTCCTACTCCCCAGGTGGATCACATCCCCAATTTAGGGCCTTGGAAAGAGGGTGGGGTTTGTAGCCAATCTGAAGAATCTCTCATGAACTGACAATTAAGCAGCATAGACTATGATGTGAGCTGCTGAAGTATCATGCTGGGAATCTCCTGGGAGTTGTTTCTCTGTCCCCACTGTCCTGAGCCCACGTGGCTAGGAGAAGAGGAGCTGCTTGGGCCAATGCACAGTGGGAGATGGATCCCCGGTCACTGGGTCTGGAGTGGCAGATACACACTACAAACTCAAAAAAGGGGCACATATCAAGTGTTTCTAGTTTCACACCAATTATTTCCCACATACCTAGGATTTACCATTGTCATAGGATCACATTATTTGGAACTTCACTGACATAATCGTGTAAAATTATTATTTTTCCACAGTGTGTAGTGTCACTCAGATATAACATGCAGAATGCATTTATACACAAAGACATTGTTCAGAGACAACAATCTCTAAATAATGTTAAAAGATCTACAGTACATTTTGAGCTATTGGGCATTTCACAGATACTGACCACTGATTTTGATTCAGAATCTCTAACTAATACAAGCTTGGCTCCGTACCAAATCTGAAAAAGAAATCAAGCACTCTCTTGCCAGATTATAAGTATTTGCACTACAAAAAGAGTACAAAGTGAGCCAAGTGTTCTTTAAAAATGGTTCTTTAGAATTCTTAACAGACACAAAAAGGCCCACTGTCCTGAAAAAAACAGGTTTTCCCTTGTGTCACTTTCCTTTAGAGAGGACAATGTAGTTTTACTATGAAGCCTTGCACTAATTGTGCACAAAATATGGAATGGGTCCTAATAAACTCTATGATATTCATCCTATAGCAGAGACTACCAAAATTAAAGACTCAGAATTGCATCGGTGAGTAGAAACACTCACTAGTTAGGAACGCTAAGTATATTAGATGCCCCTGAGACGAAGGTCAACTTCTCAAGTGACTTTGCATCTGTTTATAGAATTCACTATACGTTTCAAATCATTTTTTAAAGACAATAAGAATCAAAGCTTTTTACTGATCACTATCATGTCTCTTTTTTTGCAAGGTCCTTAGCATAGGAAAGTGAAAACATAAAAAAAAATTGAAGAGGCGTGATCCAAAGCTTTGCATTGACTTCAATTGACTTTAAATTAGGCTGTTAAAGAACAAAGATAGCTTTCTTTAAAATATATATATATATCCCTACACACACAAACACACTACATTGTTCAGTAATGCCTATTAATTATTGGCAATAATTTAAAGAAAGGTCAGATTGTACACTTGTCAGGACAGGGACCATCTTTGTGTTATGTGTTTTTACAGTGCCCAACACCATGGAATCTTGGTCCATGACTGGTATTTCTAGACATTGTAGCAATATAAATTATAGCAATGCTTCAGCTTCTCTAGGTTTACCACCATTATCAAAATTAATCCCTATTTGATATGATCATCAGTATTTATATTTTTCCTACTATATATGATAAGATGTAAACTTCCTATAATCTTCCAGTGAAATGGATTGCATGGAAAAAAATGATTTCAAAAGGAGGTCTATATTCTGATAATGGTCATTTTGTAAATTTCCTCCTTTCGGCCTCTGTATATTGTCAGAGCAGAAGGATGGTAGCATAAAAATATTGCCCTTCTAAAGAGCCAAAATATGCAAAAAGGCACAGATATCTGGGCATGATTTAGTCTGCCAAAGATCTGTTTGTATGTTTTTTGTTGGGGTTGTGAGATATTGATCATCATCTATCCCAATGACTATCTAGGCCAGTCTGTATTGTTTAGAGACTAGGATTTCTAGGAGTTCAGAGACCATTTCAGACTATAAAACATTCCAATAAAATTATCTGGAAACATATTGCTTAACTGTAATGCCTTACTCACTCACTTGCAATAATTCCTGTTCTGACTGAAGAAAGCACAACTAGAGACTTTATTCCAAGTCTGGTTTGTTCGTTGGCTCAGGTAGAAAAACCTTGCACCAACCTAGCCTATTTATGCTAATGTTCTCAGTGCCAAAACATCAGATGCCTGGAAATTAATTTAGTCTCAAATTCCGTAACTAATTGGGGCAGTGCATACTCCATAGCAATGGTATAGTGGGAACTATACTATATTCCTGCAAGAAGGTATGAGAAAACAAATATCGGCACTGAGTGGAATTTGTTTTTGTTTTGATTTTCTGATTGCTCATGAGAAATATATTTGGAAAGGAGCTAAAGAAGTGACTTGAGAAGGACTGTTTTCCTAATACTATGGAGAACAGATTTGTGCCTAATGCACTGTGAAGATTTTCCAAGAACAGTTTATCCATTTGTAAAATGATTCCCCAGTAAGGCTGCCAGGAACAGCTTTTAATTTTCCCCCAAGTTTCTGAAAACTTATTTAAGAACTTTCTTTCTATGAATTCCTGCACCTTACTAGTCTGAGTAGTGTTTTTTGGCAGAGAGGCTTTGTCTTCACTGCAAAAAAGGTGAGTTTTTGACATAAAGACAGCTATCTCAATGTAAAATCCCAGTTGAGACAAGGCACAGGTATTTTTTCCTTTAAGCTAGCTAGTCAAATTTAAACCCCTGGTGGGAGGGTAAAGGGTTGATTTTGACTTGCTACTTCAAGGTAAAAATTACCTGTGCCTTGTCTCAACAAGGATTTTACATTGCAATCACTATGTCAAATTAGCTATCTCAATGTAGAAATGTGTCTCTTTCCAATGAAACATAACCTTAGGTTTACTCTATGCCGGGAAAATGAGTTGGGTTACAAGATGTATCAATTAACACACTTCAATTAATATGTTTTAAAGACCATTTAGTATGTAGTATCGGCAAAGACAGTTATATTTTGAAATGTGTTACCTAGTCATGGCTAACAATAAGTGGAAACGATGACCCTGGGATATGTCTAGGCTGGTGTGTGGTCCCATTTTAACACCAGTTCACTGGAAATCAATTAACTCTAGTTAAGTAACACCTCCAGAAATGCTTTGGAAGGTCTTGGAATAAATGTTTGTGGCGTGTCTAGATTAGCATTTCTGAAGGTGTTAGTTAACTAGATTTAACTGAAATGCAGTTAACTCGAGTTACAACAAGAGCAAAATTCTAGTCTAGACGTTCATGAACTAGGAGTTGTTTACAAGCAGCTTAATTGTTTATAGCACAACTATCTGTGCCTAACTATGTGCTATGTGGTCTTTAACAATGTGTGTATTCATTAAAACTTTTTGGTTAACACAACTCATTTTTCTCAGTGTAGACAAAAGTTGACTTCAGGACGTTCACAACCAACATGATTGGTTACAGATTTCCATTGTGCAGCCAGATAACCATGCTGCAATTTCACAGATACTCAGGGAGAGAGTCGGTAACTCTTTAGCTTATGGGAATTTTACACTAGTAATAAGTGGACACAAGAGACATTGTCTCACTATTGATATATTTTCTTTTAAAGATACACTGACAATTTTGTATGACTCCATAACTGACTTTACAGAGGTTCACATGGGTAACTGTTATGGCTGGTGATGGCAACCAAGTATCTGCATGAAGAGATAAAAGTGTATTTATCACATTGTCAAAATAAATAGGCTGATTTACATAAAATATCTATTTCTTAAAGATCATAACACATCCAATGTGTCTATTCTGTACTGATAGTAAGGCAGCAGAGATAGCTATCTTTTACTTATTACTTCAACACCTTGAATGGCCAGAGTCATTTTGATTAAAAAAACTTGTATATTGCAATGTTTATGTGGCCACTAAAAATACCATTTTACATAGCTCATCCACTCATCAACTGATATTCTGAATCCTATTTGGGAGGGACAGTGAGCCGAATGCCAGGAGTGTCCAAGATGTAAATATCAGAGCAATAACAGATTTAATTTGCTACCCTTGAAGTCATGTCTTTTCTTTTCCTTTTCTTTCTTTAAATGTTTCCTTTATAAAAATGCCACAGTTCACTGCACTTGAAAATTAAAGACTACAGTGTAAAGATCAAGGTTTGAGTTTGTCCATTCCTAGCCACAAAGGGAAATTAAAATCACCAATCAAATTCCCATTCCTTATTACCCTGATAGAAATAACTTAGAAAATACCAAAAGCAAGAAGTACATTCTTGGTATTTTTGGTGCATGGCATAAACAAGATTATACACTCTGCTTAATGGGATCTTGCACATTTTTGAGATTACATATTTGATTGTTAAGAAAATAAAGAGTATACATACACTTAGAGATTATGAGCCAAATTCTGCATTTATTTACACTGGTGGAACTCTACTGAAGTCATAGATTCATATTTTTCAAGTCTAGAAGGGACCACTGTGATCATCTAGTCTGATTTCCTGTATAACACAGGGTATAAATCAGTATAGTGAAGTACAGATTTGGACCTAATAAATGTTTGGGCATAAATGATAATTATAGCATACAATACCAGAAATTAATAAATATGAAGTATGATTGAAACTAGTTAACGTGCTAACTTGTTAAATGTACAAATAACATTAATATGAAGACAATATCAAATGGAAGTAGACTAAACAAATTAAAGAAAGATGACTTTATCACTTACTTTTACATCGTGAACAATTTTGCGAATCATTGCACTGGAATACCAGCAAATTTCATTTGTGTGATGATTTCAATATGTAGTTTGAGGGGTGAAAACATTATCTACTATCAGCTAAACTTTTTCTAAAGCTGTATATTTATCTTCTGCAACCTACTTTGCATTGATTTGATCAGTCTCCTTTAAATACATATATACTTAATTTATACTTCTGAAAACAACTTATAATAGCTGCATTTTATACAACTAACTGAAGTCTTTTAATTTATACAAATTTGCCATAGGGCTTTAAACTGTAGAAAATGTGTAAACTTAACAAGTTGGCAGTGATAACAGCTTTGACAGAGGAAATTAAGTCATCCGAAGAACAATTAGGTTGAAAGCAGATTTCTGTTTTTATTGCAGTAAAAGGTACATTTTAAAATGTTTAGCCACTCTCTGATAGACAAGTTTACCAAAGACATTGTAGAACCAAGACACATTCACCCAATTTTATTTTTGTTCGAACCCATATTCCATGCTTCTTGGATTTAGTCAACCCATTGCTTCAATGGCTGTAGCTAGACATATTGAGCTCTGCCATTCTTAGAATGACCTGGTTTCTTTGTACAAAAGCCTTTTAGAGATGGGGCACATTCTCTCCTGCAACAGAGCTTTGCTCAGTGCGCCCTAATTCTGGCCCCCTAATTCTAAGAGCCAGCCTTCACTTTGACACTACTTACATCAGCTGCAGTAAGATCTAATTTATGCCACTGGCATCGGATCCTTAATAGATCCTATGCCCATGCAAGATGGGTGGATTGGAGCAGGGCAGCACCTTTCCCCCAAACCTCTCTTCCTCCTACACCATTGGAGAAGGGGCCAGATTTAGAAAATGAATGCCCAGTAGAGTGCTCACCAATGCCAGAAGAATTTTTTTTCTGATGATTTGCAACTGCCTATGGCTCCTTTATGCCATTTAAGTGGTTGATATCATCATTATAAATATAGGACCTGCCAACCTCTCTTGAAGGGATAAGGGAATTCTGTGACGTTCCCTTTGCGGAGCTGCCCCTGACCTGTTCAGTGGCAGAGAGTGTTAAGCTCCTCCTGGGATTCCAGTCCTAAAACGTTGCGGGTTTTGTGCGGTCTCCATACAGGCCCAATGCTTCAGCCTCTGCTACTGACTTCATCAAATACTCAGAACTGGAATCCTGAATATGCCCTGGCATGGACATGAATGTACAGCCTCCCTTTCCTTGTCTGCTTCCCTTAGTCTCTCCCCATCAGGGCCGGCGCAACCCATTAGGCGACCCAGGCGGTCGCCTAGGGCGCTGCGATTTGGGGGGCGGCGACCGCAGCGGTATTTCCGCGGTGGGACCTTCCGCCACCTCTGTGGGAGGGTGGCATTTCGGCGCGCTGAGGAAAAGCTGGCGGCGCTCCTGCTCCCCATGTTCTTTCATCACTTTCCCCAATGTTTTTGTGTACTGGGAAAGAGAAGCCAATATGCACCGCTACTACGGGACAGGAACAGGCTGTAGTTGCCACTGCAGGACTTCCTGAGCTGTGAATAAGGAACACGAGTGGGAGGAGGAACACGGTCAATTTTCCATCCAGGCGAGAAGTTTAAATGCTACAAAAGTTTCAGATTTTGGTATGTGCCCACCCACTCTTATTGGAAAATAATGGATATGTACAGTAGAAGGACATAAATACATTGAATTAGAAAGATAAAGAATTCTTGATTCCCAGTTCTGAGACTGCAATCCAAGAATTTTAAGCTATTTTCAAATGATGTTTTGCACAAATATGTTTGAAATTATTCTCTCACATATTCATGTTTCAATTCCTGAACATATTTTTGGCATTAAGTTTTCTGTGACTTCCCTTGGAAGAGAACTTCTGCTGTATCAAATTACTGTGTTCCTTGAGCTCTACCAGTACATGCTCAACGCAGCCAATCATAATCAAATACATTTAGTAGAACCAGGATCTTGTATTGATTTATCAAAAACCTGAAAAACTGTTTTGGTCAATATTGTAGCCAAACTCGAAGCTAATCTAACTTTACACACCCACCTAATAATCAATGGTGACTTAAATAAGAGAACAGCACTTTTGCATGAAATGTGTTTTCATGTCAAACTTCCTTAAAGAGACACACTGAACCCCGAGTTGTCAGTCCCAATAGCATTTGTCAGCAGATTCCTTTCTGATGGTATTTCATAATGGAAAAGGATGGCCAATATCTCCCCGACAATAGTATTGCATATTTCTCGGTCTAAAGATTACAGAGATAGCTTATCAACAGTGGTCTTTTCTATACATAATGATGAATGAAAATTAGTATGCAATGATTTGTTGGTCCATGGAACAAAGGGCAGCACAATTGGGAAAACGTAATCTAATCGGGTTCCAAATCCCCTCTCTCCCCACGACACACACACTAAAGGGACAACCTGCATGTTGATCTCATTCAGAAAGCACAGCATTCTTTATGCTGCATGAATAATAGTTCTGTGTGTCGTAGCATACACTGCAAAAAAAAAAAAAAAAAGCGCCATTAGGAAAAGCATATGCTGACCACATTAAAAATATGCAGGATGGTAAAAGACCAAATGTAATTAAAACATATGAGTCCAGACATTAGAATTTGCAGAGCTCTTAGTGCCTTTCTGTGAGAAAGATCGCACAGAATTCCCAAACATGCACTGGTGAGAGGGTATCCGAATAAAAACATTCCCAACAAATGACTATAAAATTCAAACGTTTGTCTTGGGGGGGAAAAAAAAAAAGAGAGAGAGAAAAAATCCAAAAATCACATTTTATATACTCATTCTCAAAACAAGAAACAAATACTGCCCCCCCATCTAATCCCTATGTGCCTTATGAATTCAGTCGAGTTTAAACAAAAGGGATGGGGGGGAAGAAAGAAAAAAATCTAATTCTATAGCTTCCTACTTAGAAATGCCGGGCTCCTGCTGATGATTTTTGTGTGTGTGTGTTTGAGAAATGGAGAGATAGGCTTAAAGTATTTTCCATTTCATCAAAGAACATATATTACTTTCCTGGCTCACTAAAATGTTGGTTTTATGCCCACCCCTTTTCAATCTGCCCATGTCTGAGATGCACAGTGCAGGCGTACAATCATGAGCAGCTTACGACACTCAGTGAGCACTAGGTGCCTCTGCATGCTTTAGCAACATACTGCTCAGCTGAAGGGAAGGGATTCTTGCTGTCTCTCTCTCTGCTCTAAGCATCACCTAACAAGCAAAGCGAACAAAGAATGGGAAATAAAGCTATCCTTAGCCGGTCAGTGAGTGAATTGTAATCTGTCTCTGTGGAGTAAAGGTTGTGCCGGTCAATGATCGTTTCAAATGATGGACATTAAAGAGATTGTCAAATCCTGTGGAGTCGTTAGTAAAGAGTTTGGAGTTTTTTTCACAACGTCACAGTATTAACTGCAGAGAAAAGGACACAGAGAGAGAGAGAAAGAGAAGATCAAGCTCATGCACATAGTTCTGAAACTTGCAGGTCCTAGAAGTCCGCTAAAAAGCTAGCTGGACATCCCTTTAGCTCTTTGAGCAGAAGCAAAATAAGACATTGTGAGCCTGCCAGCTTTGCACAAAATTGAAAGGGACTGAATTTGTAGCACAGAGGGGTCTTTTTTAGTTCTGCATATAATTAGTCCAAACACAAAGGAAGCAACTGAATGGAGGTTGTCACTCTCTGGAAAAGGGTGGGTAAGACACTTTTTAATTAAATTCTTTCATGAAGAAAGATTTTTTTTCTTTGCTGCAGCATCTAACATGAACAAAATCAACATCCTTTTACCTGTGAATGTCTGTGAACTTTAATGCTGCACAGCTCCTGCATGCTGTAAAGTGAAATATTTGCCTCTGTGTCTTTTTTTTTTTTGCCCTGAAATAAAATATGATGTAGAATTTGAAAAGATTTCAATGGACATTCTCAAGCATATTTGGAAATATTCTTGCTAATGGATTTCCTTCTTATTGGTCTCTGTTTAAACTGGTTGCTGTGGAAGCCCCCAGGGTTGATACTGTGTACACTGGGTGTCTTTTTAAAAATGCTTCCAGCCGTGAATAGTGGGTGTCCACAGCTATGTCGGTGTGAGGGCAGGCTTTTGTACTGTGAGTCATTGAATCTTACAGAGATGCCTCGCAACCTGTCGGGCATGATGGGCTTGTCTCTGCGGTACAACAGCCTTTCAGAGCTGCATGATGGACAGTTCACAGGGTTAATGCAGCTCACGTGGCTCTATCTGGATCACAATCACATTTGCTCAGTGGAGGAGAATGCCTTTCAAAAATTGCGGAGAGTTAAAGAACTCACTCTGAGTTCCAACAAAATCACTCAACTGCCCAATACTACTTTCCGACCTATGCCAAACTTGCGTAGTGTGGATTTATCATATAATAACCTGCAGTCTTTGGAACCAGATCTGTTTCATGGGCTGAGAAAACTAACAACTTTGCACATGCGGTCAAACGCCATCAAGTTTGTGCCAGTGAGAATTTTTCAGGACTGTCGCAGCCTGAAGTTTCTAGACATAGGATACAATCAGTTGAAAAGCCTGGCTCGAAACTCGTTTGCAGGCTTGTTTAAACTCACTGAACTACACCTCGAGCACAATGATTTGGTGAAGGTGAATTTAGCCCATTTTCCAAGGCTCATTTCACTGCATTCTCTCTGCCTACGAAGGAATAAAGTCACTATTGTAGTCAATTCCTTGGACTGGATATGGAAATTGGAAAAAATGGATCTCTCTGGCAATGAGATTGAATACATTGAACCTCATGTTTTCGAAAGTGTACCTCACCTCCAATCACTGCAGCTGGATTCCAACCAGCTAACCTACATTGATCCAAGAATCCTCAACTCCTGGAAATCACTCACTAGCATCAGCCTTTCTGCAAACATCTGGGATTGCAGCCGTAACGTTTGCGCCTTGGCCTCCTGGCTAAGTAACTTTAAGGGTCGCTATGACAGCAATCTGCTCTGTGCCACCCCTGAATATGCACAGGGGGAGGATGTTTTAGATGCCGTGTATGCTTTTCACTTATGCGAAGATGCAGAAGACCCAACAAGTGTTAACATGCTATCAGCAGTAACAAACAACAGCGACCAAATGTTCACTTATAGCCCTGCCACAATAATATATGATGTGCAGGATACTGACGGAGAAAGAACAACAAATGCCATAACCGTAACTATCCCCAATGAAAACACTGAGAATGCTGTTCAGATTCACAAGGTGGTGACAGGGACCATGGCACTGATTTTCTCTTTCCTCATAGTGGTTTTAGTGTTGTATGTCTCCTGGAAGTGTTTTCCAGCCAGCCTAAGGCAACTCAGACAGTGCTTTGTGACACAGCGCAGAAAGCAGAAGCAGAAACAAACCATGCATCAAATGGCTGCCATGTCAGCCCAGGAGTATTAC
Organism: Trachemys scripta elegans; assembly: GCF_013100865.1. Classification (NCBI taxonomy): domain Eukaryota; kingdom Metazoa; phylum Chordata; order Testudines; family Emydidae; genus Trachemys; species Trachemys scripta. The sequence goes on from NC_048302.1 coordinate 130,054,187, forward strand.
GTTGATTACAAACCCAACCACATTGAAGGAGCCCTGGTGATCATTAATGAATATGGATCTTGTTCCTGTCACCAGCAGCCAGCAAGGGAATGTGAGGTGTGATTTTCTGTGGGAATTTAAACAGTGTGCAACCAAATAACAATGGGCAGACAGTTGGATGGGGGTTTACTGTGCTTTTCTGATGATTTTTGATGCACTTCTTTGCTGAAATTGTAAGAGGATCTGTCTAAAAGACTTGATATGTTAGCTTTATTGTGTCTTAAAATCTTCAGGACAGTCAGTCCTAACATTTCATATGATAATATTCCCTTTGAAGATCTGACAATATTCAGGAATCCGAGAGTGTAAAAAGGTACCAACTATTGATTGATTTTTTTTGTAAACTACAAAAATGTTTAAAATAAAAAAAATAGCATTTACAGTTTTTACAGACTGGTGTATACTACATGAATTGTTACCTGTATGCAAAATACAACAGTTTAACCTCTTTTCTCTTCACATACAAGTGTTGAAATGAAAATCTAGCAGTGAGGAAGCCACATAAAATTGAAAAATTAAAATTTAGCAGATGGCTTCACACTGTAATTATTACACATCCACATACACCATGTTACTGATGATAAAAAAAAAAGCATGGCATAGCAAATATATTTTTGTTAATATGCTACCTGTAACAGTATATCACTAAAAGAAGGAGCTGAGTCATCTTGGAAAGGCTAAAGTTCTAATCTGTCACTAGGGAATATTTCTGAAGATTTTTCAAGACAGCTGACTTCTAAGTTGTACTAAGAGCCACAAAGATGCAGCGTATCCCATCAGTACATTCTGTATCGGAATTAATCACATTGCAAAGTCTGATTAAAAAAAATAGACAGCTACAAAATGCTACTTCGTCTTTCCCTTAAAAAAAAACAAAAAACACACCTTATTTTAAAGGGCCTATTTAAAATCTACTAGCATGTCCCCCTTTCATGCTCTTATGCCGAATGCTAAAAGCAGAGAAACCACTGATCTGTGCAATGTAGAGTAATGATGAAAGGACTAAGGAGGCAGCAATCCAATTTTCAGTAGTGAAAGATCTGTGTGTTTCAAAAGTAGAACCTTGGGTGTAACACTGCAGGCCCATTAGGCATAGGGTGATTAAAGCATACTTATGGTTACCATAGTTAACCACTATAAAACCCTGTCTTGGGAATGCCTAGCTTGCCAGTCACTTTAATCACAAGACATCCTTAACAGCCCACCCTTCTAAAAATATCTGCAGAGGTAGAAAGTATAGGATCCTACCTTACTAAGTATTGACACAGGGATTGGTGATTATATCAACAGTGCTTTGTTAATACAGAGCCATGCAGCTGTTTCATTTTATTGCCTTTCTTTAAATGCTTGCTTTTCCTGTATTTTGGATTTTTCTCTCCAATATGTGACCAACCTACTGATTGCTTTTCTGAACCACTCCACACATATCAATGAAAACGAGGGTGTTGCATTTTTATATCATCAGGCAATGCACCTTTTCAAACCTTCTTCATACAGTATACCATTCTAATAAAATATGACAGATAAAGGATTTTGTAAAATGTATACACTTTGTACTTATTTCTTCATGCCAGGGCTAGCAACAATGTAAGAAAGTGCCACAAAATTGACATTTTTAATGTTAACTTAGATGTACAATTTTTTTTAAAAATGCCTATAACACTAAGACAGGGTTTATAAAATACAGATCATGAAAGGATCAAACCAAGGTTTTTTTTTTTCTGCATAGACCCTTAGTAGGCAATAATGTTTAATTATATAAAAAGGAATATTCTATAAATTATTTCTAAATGTCAAATGAGCACATCCTTCGAAGAGCCAAAGCTTATTCTTCATCTCTTTAGCAACTTTCACTCTGATTTATATTAATTAAATATGAAGTATTCCTGCACTGTAATCAGATTATGTTATATAGTAAAACTACAATATCATAAATGAAAGCCAAGATAATCCGCATCGGGAGAGGATTTTTTTTTTTTTTTTTCATTATTGCAAATTTTAAAATCAAAAATTAATGATTTTGGTTTTAAGCCACTTACAATTTCCCTGCTGTCTTGAAATTTGCTCAGACCATTATAGCTAGGATGGTATTTAACCATGTAAGCAATAGTGCATTTATCTTTATGTTCCACTTCAAATCTGCAAGGATCTAATCCTTCAACCACTGAAGTCAATGGCAAAACTCCCATTGACTTCACTGGAAGAAGATAAGGCCCTAAATGATCAATGATGGAACCAACAGCAAGACAGCCCCTTGTTTGATTCAGTGTCTGCTGAGTTTTTTAAGACAAAATACCTTACACAATGCTAATTTAGGGCCATATTTTCCAGTCTTTGCTCATGAAAATCTCCACTGAGTGCAAATGGGGGTTTTGCCTGAGGCAGGTCTGCAGAATTTGGCTCACTAACTTTAATTACAAGCACTATGGTATGCCCCTCAAATCAAAATGTAACATTAATGTCATCTTGCAAACTGATTGGTTTAAGTTGGTTTGACAGAAGTGGTTCCAAGACCACCCCAAGACAGTTGAAGTTCTACATATGTGAAAAACATTGAACTGCATTTATTTCTTCAGTAACTCCTGTTGCTATAAGAAACAGTGCCGGTGTATTCATTTTTCCTCAGAGTTCATGTACATATAAAATGTCTGGGTGCATGTAAATCTGCTGCAAGACTGATGCAAACATACCAGCTTTCTTCATATTTTTAGCATACGGGTGGGGTGTGTTTTACACGCAAGTCATTGCAAACATCTACAGATTATTCATGCTGTTTATCAGTGTTAGCGATTTCAAACCAGGTTTTGAGAGACTTGAACAATTCAGCCTTGGTGATTTATTCACCTCTGTGCTTCATGCATCTTGCATTGACACCTTAAGCAAACTAAAAGAGATAATCTGATTTTTAAAAGTGCAGTACTTTTCACAATGAGGGCTAATCTCATTACTTCCTCTTACCATTTCTCTAAAAGGAGAGTAGTTACCACCAATGACTTGCTCCCCATTGCTGATAGATGAACCCTCCACACATAGGATAACAGATATTCAACTTCGGAGATGATATTTTTCAAATAATCACAAACAATCTTTTTTCTAAACAGACGAGTGACAGCCACAACATCACAAGACAAACTTCTGCTTCTTCAGGTCTCCAAAGGACACCTGTACATATCTCTTGGGGGTCCTGAGCAGTCACTGTGGTCCCTTGTCATTTAAGTTAAGCTATATGACTATAAACCACAATGATACTCTAAAGGCTGCCCAAATCTGTTCTGAAAGTTAATGTGAGAAATAAATGAATATTCCAAATGCAAAGGGGAAGCATTTATTGTGTTACAATCCAACTAATCAAAATGCAGTGATATCCATTCCACTTTCAGGCAGTTTACGTGGGTATATTTGAACATCACTACCTTTGTAGTGTACGTGGAGCAATAGGAGAAAGCACTTGCTGATTATTCCTGTCAGATTTGATATTCAACTAACTATCCACAGAAATGTCAGTGTTTCTGTTTTGATCCCCTTATCAGAGATTTATCGTATGGCTACAAAAATATGCTTCTGGGTGAAATGTGACACAGTTTCTCGCCCAAGAGTTTCTAGGGGAAGGTCAGAGGGTAAAACTATTTTAAATACATCCCCTTATTATGTTCCACTAGAAAGAAAATCTCCCTTTTTTAACTAGGCAATTAGCTCAAGCTGTTCCTTTCAGTATTTTCACACACAAGACAAGGCAAGGAAACTATCTTTCATGAGGATTGTTAATACTCAGTCAGTGTTATGTATCCCTAATAGACAATCTTTTGCTACTAACATCAATACGCAGTCACAGTGTACCCAATAACGGTTCTGAAGGAAATGTTAGTGTATATGCTCTGAATACATATGAGGGATGATTTATGTCCCTTCCCGGCTTTTTCTTTTACTTTCTGAACTACAGAAAAAAATGACATGAACTCACAAAATCAATGCTAATGTATCATATTCTGTATCTGGCCTGAATATAAATACAAAGAAATTCTAAGTTAAAGCTGTAAACTCCATCCTTTAGACTCCTCATTGTACTTAAGTACTGCCGGTGCTTAAGTACACCAGTGGCTGATCTTACATGCCATATGCACAGCAATATCTAGGTATTCTATAGTGGGCTAAGGATGAAACCTTAGATGAAGCTCTTAATCTCCTTGCTTGTGTATATCAAAGAAAGATCATATACCTGAACGTATTTTGTATAGTTTAACATACATGGTATGTTTTTATGGTCAGGGTACTGAGTAACTCTTTAAATGCCTATATTTAATCATCTTCGTCTGCTCTGATTAAAAAGCCCAGCATTTGCTTTTTTTCAGACATACTAAATTTGTTTCCTTTTGTGTTTTGTTCTACTGTGGTAGCAAAAGAACATTCTGAATAAAAAGCCCACATCAGACAGCTTTCAGAAAGGCAAATGGGAAGCAGCATTTAATTAGCAAGCTTATTACTACTGCTAAAATATATTCAAATTAAAGAAAAGAGGAAGGAAATGAGGACAAGGAGGGAAAAGACAAGGGGAAAAGACTTAATTGAAGAGGACTAAACCAGGTTTAAAAAAAAAAGATGATAAACCAAAAGAACCGGCAAAGATAAGGAAAAAAAAATCTAAGGCTGAGGTGGGTATAGAAATATATCGCTTTACAGAATGAGCAAGCAAAGATGGAAGGGGTTGTGGAAAGGAGACTATAATAAAAATATAGGTTTGCTGCATAAGAAAGACAAAAACGAAGGATGGAGGAACATGAAAAAGGGAGAGAGAAGGATAGGTGACAAGGCAGACAAGATAAGTTAGCTTTTTCTATGTTACCTCCCATGTTGTAATTGTAGGAGGGCCATCCAAAGACATTCTAGAAGGATACTGTCACACACACACACACACACACTTTCATTGGGAGGTGAATCTAAACAACAATGCACTCTTCCCTCTCCACAATTCTGGTAGTTGAATTCCAACATCATGTACCTCTTTCTGTTTCATCAGCCGCATTTCCTAGCTGTATTAGTAGCAAGTCACTATGGACTTTCTAGAAAACTAGATATTTATACCAAAAGCAGTTTTCTTTCCTAACAAAAAGTGTCCATTTTCAGAGCTAAGCTTGAGCTCAATTGATTCTCTTAACCATCCCCTGACTCAATCTCTCTCACACTCAGCTTTTGTAGTCACAGATATTACAACAAACAAATATCAGGCATTTTTCCCAAGTACAATTTATCAGTATGCCACAAGGTTGCTCGTTAGGACCAATCCAGTGTTAACAAGTTGAATGTCCAGTTACTTGAGGAAACATATACTTACCCTCAAAGCCTGAATTTGTCTGGTGGTCTGGAAAAATGCCAGAGATCTAAGGTTAACATTTCAGAGAAATACTGACACACACCAAACCCAGTCAGTTCTTAGAAACAACCATTCAGAGTATTTATTAGGTAAAAATCAAACAATCAAAACCATGGAAAGCATTACCCACATCCTTTGTTAGAGCAGAGAAACTTGCTGAAAGAACTGGGTTGAATGCAGTCTGCCTCTGAAGTTGTCTTAAAAAAAAAAAAAAAAAAAAAGGCCTGAGTACACTAAATGAATGAAACAAAGCAACAAGACAGAAATTTATAATTGGGTGGGTGACTGTGAAGAACCCAGCTGAATGCTGAGGAGCACTGTAATTTTATTGCAATATGTCGGGTTTATAATGAACATATTTGGAGTGAAATCTGTATTTCTTTTCAAGACAGACATTTTATCATTATTATTAATTAATTATTATTATTAATAAGATGTCACTTGCTGGTACTCAGACACAATTATTTAGGATTTAAACCAATTGTTCTTCTTGTTCTCTAGTATCAGTCATCCCTAACAGTCTACTTTCAAGGCCAGGGAGGAAGAATCTGTGGGAAATAATGAAATGTAGCCGACCAAAATGAAATGAACTCTGAGTTCAGAAATGTGCCAACTATTCACATGAAGGGAGAAGTAAAAAATGTATTTTACAAAAGCAACGTGTAAAACTCAGTGCTCCTGGGAGTGAAGAACTATTAGCAGTGGCCAAATATAAATAGAGTGAGCAGGTGCTAGGCAAACATCACACACAGCTCTACTAATAAACCTCAATTCTGATCCACACCAACTCTCCTGCACTGTTCACGTCCACAGCAGGCACAGCTAGTAATGCCCAGCTAGGTGTTCGTTACTGTGGACAGTATGGGATTATGCCCAATTCATTTCCATTTGTGACATTATCAAGCGCTGACTACAAGACTCCAAATGTGACAGGTTTGTATCAAATCCACTGTGCCAGCCAGTCCTCATGCTTAATGCAGATGATTTTAAATTATGATTGGCTTATACGATTAGTGACTAAGCACATAGACTCAGCAGACTTTCCTCTGGGTTCCTCTGAAGACATGCTGTTCCCTTTCCTACTAACAGCGAGCTGTAGCAGTAGAGTTTAATGACAGAAGACTTCAAATTGTTTTTTTCAATAAAATCCGTAATAAGAAATATGCATGTGTGTATTTAACTGATAGAAAAGGGGGTTATCCAATTAAGGTATTCACTGCAGCCTATAACAAGACTCAACGGAATAGGACACTTCTGTGTTCTAATGAGTAGTAAAAGGTGCAGGCAAACAGCTTCCTAATAGATGTGGGACTCAAACTGGAAACTGTTTTATGAAGATCCTTTAAACACAGATTTTCTTTCCTGTTTGTATTAAGTCTGCTCCATTTTTATTCTCCTTAATTTCCAGTCCCTCCTCATCCCTGTCTTTCCACTCCCAGAATTTGTACATCAGCTGAAAAAGAATCTGAATCAAAAGAAAAATAAAATAAAATCTGAGAATCCAAAACTAAACTGCAAGAATAGTTCACAGTTATTGAATTCCAGTGGTTTTTATTCTTTTAGCAACTGCCAGCTCTTTGAAGCACGTCTGCTATCAATGGCTCGTGTTTGCAAGACTAGAGCTAAAGTGAGCTCTCTGGAGTAAACCTGAATCTGTGCCTGTAGTTCAATGCTTTTACTGACAGTTTGGCTTGCTAAGAGAGAGTGTGGTAAATATTAAAGAACGTTAATAAAAATGAGATAAAACATCTAGGGATTTTTTAAACCAAACTTGGCTCACTACTAAAGTTTATCTTGACAGAAAATTTACTTCTCTGATCCAGATCATTTCCCAAAGCAATTTTCCAACAGCAAACATAAATTTGTGGCTGCTGCTAAAAGGTTTTCAATCCCAATGCTAAAGAGGCCACTGAATGTCAAATGTTTACCTCAACTTCATGTAAATGTCATACTGTATTGGACACCGTTACTTCACGTTAGCATAATCAGCTGCTCACTGCCATGACCTTAAACCTTAATGTGAGGCATTTTTGCTTTCCACATAAACAACCTCAGAAAAAGATCATACCATCAGTTCAGATATCTAGATAATATCTTGATTGTAATTAACTCATTACAGAATGATAACCTAATATGCTGCATACATTTTTACTACATGAATTTATGTCAATGGGCTAAGTAATTCCATAAGATTCACAGTACAGAGAGATCCAAATCAAAGTACCAACGAGGCTGGAAAACTGATGGTACTGACAGAAATGCGGTACAGGGCCTAGTACTACCAGAGATGAGGTGAAGGAAGATATTGCTTATATGTCCCTAAACGTAAGGCAACCATGGGGAGAGTAAATAGACAGGGGGACAGGCAGTATACGGATTGTACTCTATGGATAAAACAGCATGGGACAGAATGATCAAACTCCAGAAGTTAATGCTTGCTGAGACAGAATTAACTGCTAATAGTTTGTATATTAGACAGCAAATTTGAGGAAGTAAACTCACTGGAGGTAACTGGCAAAGTGAGGAATAGTCAGACACAGAAGTGATGGATGCCTACAATGGGGATGGCCCTCATCAACAGATTATGCTGGGTCATGACATCCACCCAAAGATACAATCAAAGTACAAAACAAAAAGTATATGCACCATATATAGGGGGAAACCAGAAGTCCACAAGATCTAATATAGACACTCCTGAGGACCTTCCTTTGCCCTGGTATTTTCATGCTTCTTTACCCTTGACTATACTATCACCATCTGTCACCCACATGGAACCTCCATGCCATTTGACTTAAGTGTACAATGATGAAACCAGAACTTGCTTTCAGGGGCTAGCAAACAGGGGACTTTTGCGAGGGAGTTCTCCAGGCGAAGGGGGTGAGTTTGTTGTCTGTTAGTGGTTTGTTGTTGTGTGCTTGCTTGCCGTGTGCCTGCTTGATAGAAATGTATTGTGTGGTCTGTTCAGGGGACTGTGTGCTGAGTCTAGGGGCCTGCCAGGCAAGGCTCAGATCTGCCTAAGGAGGCTCTAGCCTGTCATCCCTTTAGGATTACTTCACAAGAGGGGAATGGGTTGGATCACAGAAACCCCCTTGGGAGCTGCCACCCGATGTGCAAAGACTACCCCTGCTTCTGTTTTCCCTGCCAGCTCAGGACTCCAGCACTCTGTCTTGCTGAGCCAGACACTCCCGTCTGGCTCCAGACACAGATCCAGGGTCTGAATCTCCTGTCCCAAAGCTGCAAGTTTACCTGAAGACAGCTCACAGTAGTGTGCTTGTCTTTAGCACTCAGATGCCCAACTCCCAATGGGGTCTAAACCCAAATAAATCCGGTTTACCCTGAATAAAGCTTATGCAGGGCAAACTCAAATTGTTCGCCCTCTATAACACTGATAGAGAGATATGCACAGCTGTTTGCTCCCTCAGGTATTAATACATACTCTGAGTAAATTACTAAATAAAAAGTGATTTTATTAAATACAGACAGTAGGATTTAAGTGGTTCAAAGTAGTAACAGACAGAACAAAGTAAGTCACAAGCAAAATAAAATAAAATGCGCAAATCTATGCCTAATCAAACTAAATACAGATAATCTCACCCTCAGAGATGCTTCAGTAAGTTTTTCTCAGACTGGACACCTTCCAGGGCTGGGCACAATTCTTTCCCCTGGTACAGCTCTTGTTGCAGCTCAGGTGGTAGCTAGGGGATTCTTCATGATGGCTCCTCTCCCTCTCTGTTCTCTTCCCCCCTTTATATATCTTTTGCATAAGGCGGGAACTCTTTGTCTCTCTGGGTTTCCACCCCCCCCTCACTGGAAAAGCACCAGGTTAAAGATGGATTCCAGTGCAGGTGACATGATCACATGTCACTGCAAGACTTCATTACTCACTTGCCAGCACACACATATACAGGAAGACTCACAGGTAAATACAGCCATCTGCAGACAATGGGAGTCATCAAGATTCCAAACCATCATTAATGGTCCACACTTTACACAATTACAATAGGCCCTCAGAGTTACATTTTATATTTCTAGTTTTAGATACAAGAGTGGTACATTTATACAAATCAGATGATCATACTCAGTAGATTATAAGCTTTGTAATGATACCTTACAAGAGACCTTTTGCATGAAGCATATCCCAGTTACGTTACATTCACTTATTACCGTATTTTCTCTAAAACTATCTCAGTTACATTATATTGACTTATTATCAAGTTTTTATAAAACCATATAGACTGCACAACGTCACAGGGCTAAATCAGAGAGAGCAGGGGTTTTAAAAAACAGCTCATAAGTGACCCGAGGCGCTAGCAAACAGGAGCTGCAAACAGGGGAGTTTTTCAAGGGAGCATGAGCCAGATACACCTAATAAACATTCTCTAAACTTAGGCCAATAACACTGCCTTCTCGCTCAACACTCCCTCCTCCCACCCTCCACCCCAACAAACACAAAGAAACCCTGCAAGCGTAAAAAGAAAGGAGGCAAAAGTCTCGCAGCTGATTGGGGAAGGCAGTAACAGCTGGAGCCATGCCCCAATCAGGCCCAGCTGGTCCCTATAAGAGGCTGCGAGCCAGAAGCCCAAACAGTCTCTCTCTGCTTGTAGAGAGAGAATGGCCTGGCTGTTAGGGAGCCGAGCAGGGTACTGGGAGTGGAGCAGGGCTGGGGGAAGGCTAGAGGAGCTGGGGCACTCCAGCCTGGAAAACCCCCAGGCTGCGGGCCTACCTGAGGGCCTAAGACCAGTACTGGGGCTGCTGAAGGGCAGCCCAACAATAGGTGGAGGCAGCAGGTCCAGACCCAACCTTGCCTATGATGAGTGGCTTACACTGCAGTCTGCCCCAGGGTGTGGGGGTGAGTTGGAGATTGGCAGTAGCCTACAACTGAGGTGAGGTAGTGGGTGGGGGTTCCCCTGGGTGGGGGGGACCCTGAGAAACAATGGGGTACTGCCAGGGGGCAGCAACCACTGAAAGGGTCACCCGGGGTCCGGGAGGGTCATGGGAGCCAGCGGTAGCACGACACTGGCTGACAGGGAGTGCTCCAGAGGCTGGAAGCTAATTCCCCAAGATGACCAGCAGGGGGCACTGCCAGGTGAGTCTGCACCCGATTACACCCAACTATACATACAAAATCATGGGGTCTAAATTAGCTGTTATCACTAAAGAAAGTTCTTGGAGTCATTGAAGATAGTTCTCTGAAAACATCTGCTCAATGTGTAGTTGCAGTTAATAAAGCTAACAGAATGTTAGAAATCATTAGGAAAGGTTTAGATAATAAGCAGAAAACATAATGCCACTGTATAAATCCATGGTACACCCACATCTTGAGTACTGTATGCAGTCCTGGTTGTGTCACCTAAAAAAATATATGAGAATTGGAAAAGATAAAGGGAAGGGCAACACAATTGATTAGGGGTATGGAACAGCTTCCACAGAAGGAGAGATTAAAAGGACTGTGACAGTTCAGCTTGAAAGACATAGGGAATGACATAAGGAAGGATAGTAAAGAGCAAAATTTTCAGACACCTACATGGACATAGTTTGTTGGGGAAGAGTCAACATGGTTTTTGTAAAGGAAATCATGCCTCACCAATCTACTAGAATTCTTTGAGGGGGTCAACAACATGTGGACAAGGGGGATCCAATGGATATGGTGTACTTAGATTTTCAGAAAGCCTTTAACAAGGTTCCTCACCAAAGGGTCTTAAGCAAAGTAAGTAGTCATGGGATAACAGGGAAAGTCCTCTCATGGATGGGTAACTGGTTAAAGGATAGGAAACAAAGGGTAGGAATAAATGGTCAGTTTTCAAAATGCAGAGAGAGGTAAGTAGTGGTGTCCCGCAGGGGTCTGTACTGGGACCAGTCATATTCAACATGTTCATAAATGATCTGGAAAAAGGGGTAAACAGTGAGGAGGCAAAATTTGCAGATGATACAAAACTTCTCAAGATAGTTAAGTCCCAGGCAGACTGTGAAAAGGATTTCTCAAAACTGGGTGATGAAATTCAATTTTGATAAATGCTAAGTAATGCACATTGGAAAACATAATCCGAACTATACATATAAAATGATGGGGTCTAAATTAGCTGTTACCACTAAAGAAAGAAATCTTGGAGTAATTGTGGATAGTTCTCTGAAAACATCCACTCAATGTGCCATGGAAGTCAAAAAAGTAAACAGAATGTTGGGAATCATTAAGAAAGGAATAGAAAATAAGACAGAAAATATCATATTGCCCCTATATAAATCCATAGTATGCCCACATCTTGAATATTGCATGCAAATGTGGTCGTCCCATCTCAAAAAATACATATTGGAATTGGAAAAGGTTCAGAAAAGGGCAACAAGAATGATTAGGGGTATGGAACTGCTTCTGTATGAAGAGAGATTAATAAGACTGGGACTCTTCAGCTTGGAAAAGAGACAACTAAGGGGGGATATGATTGAGGTTTATAAAATCACGACTGGTGTGGAGAAAGTAAATAAGGAAGTGTTATTTACTCCTTCTCAAAACACAAGAACCAGGGGTCCAAATTAAATTAACAGACAGCTGGTTTAAAACAATGAAAAGGAAGTATTTTTTTTACACAACGCACAGTCTGTCTGTGGAACTCTTTGCCAGAGGATGTTGTGAAGGCCAAGCCTATAAGAGGGTTCAAAAAAGAACTAGCTAAGTTCATGGAGGGTAGGTCCATCAATGATTATTAGCCAGAATGGGCAGGGATGGTGTCCCTAGCCTTCGTTTGCCAGAAGCTGGGAATGGGCGACAGGCAGGGCTGGCTCCAGACACCAGAGCAGGAAGTAGGTGCTTGGGGCGGCCAACGGAAAGGGGCAGCACGTCCAGGTCTTCAGCGGCAATTCGGTGGCGGGTCCCTCAATCCCTCTCGGAGGGAAGAACCGGCCGCTGAAGAATGAAGTGGCGCAGTAGAGCTGCCGCCAAAGTGCCGCCAATCGTGACATTATCTCTTTTTTTTTTTTCCTTCCCCGCTTGGGGCGGCAAAAAAGCTGAAGCCGGCCCTGGCGATAGGGGATGGATCACTTAATGATTATCTGTTCTGGTCATCCCCCCAGGAGCAATTGGCATTGGCCACTGTCAGAAGACAGGATACTGGGCTAAATGGACCTTTAGTCTGATCTAATATGGCTACTCTTATGTTCTTATTGAAAAGAGGCGACTAAGGGGTATATGATACAAGTCTATATGATCACGAATGATGTGGAGAAAGAGAATAAGGAAGTATTATTTACCCCTTCACGTAACACAAGAACCAGGGGTCATCCAATGAAATTAATAGGCAGTAGGAGTAAAACAAACATATGTGGTAAGGCACCTCCTTCACCTAGATAGGCTCAGCATTTCTGCTCTGGTGGTGGGGGTCTGGAGCAAGTCAGTCCCACTCCGGAGAGTTTTTCTTCCTCACTCAGGGTTTGTTTTTCAATATTTACAAGGTGGGCTGCAGGGTAGGCCTAAGCAGCACTCTTTAGCCAAACCAAAAGGAAACAATTCATAACACAAAAAGGGAATCTTTCTCCATGCCCAGTCTGAGGGGTATTGCCTTGTTATCCTGGCCTCCGTGTGCCAGTCCTTCCCCAAAACGTCAGTTAGTTTGGTTTCCTTCCTCAATAGGGAGGAGAGCTGCCTTCCCCCCCATGAAAAGCCTTTTTCTCCCTGTTGCTACTAGCCCTGCTGCAGCTTGTCTCTCATCTCTCCTCCTCTTCACTCACCAGAAGAGGGGTTTTTATAGGTCACAGGCAGCCCTTAATTGGATGCAGGCGTCCCTAGTTGACCTAAGGTAACTTCTTTTTAGCTCATGGAGAAAAGGGACTTAAGCATTTTAGGGCTAATATACCTGCCTTCCATCACGCTCTGGTAGCTATCTCGTCTGACTTTGTCACACAAAAGAAAGTGCTTCTTCAATAAATGTACAGTCAAACTGTAGAACTCTTTTCCATGGGGTATTGTGAAGGCCAAAAGCATAACCAGGTTAAAAAAAGAATTGGATAAATTCATGGAAGATAGGTCCATCGATGACTATTAGCCAAGGTGGTCAGAGAGACAACCCCATGCTGTGAGCGTCCCTAAACATCTGACTGCTAGAAGCTGGGACTGGACATCAGGGGACGGATCACTCAATAAATTACTCCGTTCATACCCTCTGAAGCATCTGGCATTGGCTCTGTGGTCATACCCATACTTTTCTCATCCAACATCTATTTCCCTGACTACAGCAATAAATGGAGAGAACATCTGTTAACCATAGTGGTCTTTGACTTAGGTTATTTTGGTAGATTATAAGGATATATTTTATTGATTCTTCCCTGGAGTGTTAGTTGAAGAGTTTTCCCTTCTTTTCTACAGTCCTTATTTCCAATTTCATAGAATACCCTAGTCCTAACTTGTCATTATTTGAGTTCTCATATTCAAACTAATATTAGCAGTGGAGGAACTCATACTAGGTGTGTTAATAAAAACTCCCATTTAGATCAGTAAGACTTACCTCAGTATCAGGTAAATTGGTTGCAACAATAATTAAAATGATAAAATACCTGGATGAACTTGACATAATAGGGATGAATCATCCTGGCTTCGATAAAGGAAAACCATGCTTCTCTAATCCATTTTTGAGTGTATAAACATAGTGGAGGATAAAGTAGAAAATCATACATTTGGACTTTCAAAAAGCCTTTGACAATATTCCTCACAAGAGGTTATTAATGAAAGTCACAAAATGAGATGTCACCTACCATCCTATATTACGAACTAGCTATGGGACAGAAAATAAAGAGAATAAATGGCCAATTTTGTACACAGAAAAAGGTTAAGAATAGTTGGTCCCAAGATTCCATACTAGGGTTGGAGTTTAACATTTCTAGTTATGATCGGGGGAAAAGGTGAACAGTAGAGTGGCAAAATTTGCAGATGACATCAAATTATTTAGGTTAGTAAAAAGCAGAGAAGACTGAGGATCTGCAAAGGGACTAACAAAAGTGAGGAGATGGGATAAAGGGCTAATGGATGAGCTTCAGTGTGTCAAATGCAAGGTAAAGAATATAGGAGGGAATCATTAGAACTACTTGTCCACAATGCTGACATCTAAATTATTTGTAACAATTAACTAAAAAGACTTGAACACCATTCTGGAAAGCTCAATGAAAACCTCTAGTCAATGTGTTGAGGTAATCAAAGAAAGGAAATAACACTTAAAGAAGTGTGAGTAACATAAATGAGAGTGTGACAGTGCCCCCCATAAGGCTTTATGGACATATGCTTTGTATATATATATATATGACCCAACTGAAATATGTTTTATGCTACATATGCCATGTAACATATCTCTGTAAAGGTTATGATCTACTGAATGTATTCATCCTATTTGTATGCATATATCATTTTTGTATTGGCTGTGTACTGGCTTGATTTTAACTAGCCTAGTAGAGCATTTGGTCAGCTTCTTGAGAAAAGTGCAAATTAAGTGCCGAATCAAAAACCACTTAAGCCAACAATGAACTTGAAGATGCCAATCCACATCTGAGCCTTCACAGGAATGTGCTTGGCTGGTAAAAACTGAGTCATGCATGGACATGTGACTTGCCCATGTGACTCCAAAACTCCATCTTGGAGCTGGATTTGCATAGGAGTCAGGAGGGGGTCTCCACCCACAAGAGAGAGTCTATTTAAACCCCTGGGAGACCCCTCCATTATGTCTTCAGCTGGCTAAAGAGAGAGCTTCTCCACCCCCAAGGATATCTGAAAGGAACTGGAAGAAAGGACAGTAACTACAGCGGGTGTGAGTGATTGCTGGACCCAGACTAGAAGGATAATAGCCTGTAAAAGGAAGCTTACTGGGTGAGGATTTTATCTGTATTCAGTTTTTTAGACATAAACTTGCATGTTCTATTTTATTTTGCTTGGTAATTCACTTTGTTCTGTCTGTTACTACTTGGAACCACTTAAATCCTACTTTGTGTATTTAATAAAATCACTTTTACTTATTAATTAACCCACAGTATGTATTAATACCTGGGGGTGGGGGGCAACCAGCTGTGCATATCTCTCTATCGGTGTTCTAAAGGGCGAACAATGTATGAGTTAAATCCATTTTACCCTGTATAAAGCTTAATTTGGGGTTTGGACCCCATTGGGAGTTGGACATCTGGGAGTTAAAGACAGGAATGCTTCTGTAAGTTGCTTTCAGTTAAGCCTACAGCTATTAGGAGACGTGGTTCAGACCCTGGGTCTGGCTTTGCAGCAGGCTAGCGGGTCTGGCTCAAACCAGGCAGGGCACTGAAGTCCTAAGCTGCCAGGGCAGGAAAGCAGGCATAGAAGTAGTCTTGGCACATCAGTTGGCAGCCCCAAGGGGGTTTCTCCAATTCAACCCATCACAGTGAGTAACATTGAAAACATAATTCTCTTGTATAAGTCATGGGAATACTGTGTTCAGTTCTGTTTACCCTAAATAGAAAAGGGATGTAGAAGGGGTTCTGTAATTAGTAATTTAAATAATTAGAAGCATGGAAAATCCATCATAGAAATGATTTGGGCCTACTAATGTAACACAGTTATAAAATGTGTATCCATTCCCCCTCTAGTGGCCGGTCCATATAGAGGATATTATAAAAGAGAAACAAAACCAAAAAAATGGGCAATGAAAATGAACTTGCAATAAATTGGAAACTGATTAAAAAAAAACACATTTTTATTTCTCCCTCAATGCAAAATTGATCACTGATTTTTATGGTGACCAGAATTGTGTCATTGTTACCTTGTGCTCCCTCTCTACCTGTTTCTTTTACTCCTTGTTGTTTCTTTTCAAATTATTTAGATTGTAAGCTCTTTAAGTCAGGGACTATCTTTTTGTTAAGTGTTCATGCTCAACCTAGCACAGTGGGGATCTGGTCTATGATTGGTGCCCCTAGACATTACCTTAATGTGAATAATAATTAATAATAATTAACCGGTGGGATTCATTGTCACTAGGCATTGCTGAAGCAAAAAGCTTTTCAAGATTTCTTTTTAAAGGATGGGATAGCTACCTATTTATGAGACTATCCACCTATTCATCCACTTACACATAATGAGAATATTAGACTGGATAAAGGAGTTATAAACTCTCATGCTTCAGGAATAAGACAACCACCATTTGATATGAGTTGGGGACAAACATCCCCTAAGGAAGACTTTTTTTTTCCTCTAACCTACTCGACAATAGGAGTTCACTCAGTAGGTAAAGTGAAAATTCAACCATTTCCTAGATTTGGCTTGCCCTTTTTTTTTTTTTTTTTTTAAAGTAACATAAGGACTAGTTCAAACCTTCTGCCCAGGTTTAACTGCCTCTACGGTTCCTCAATCAAAACTGCTCAGCCCATATGCTCTCCAAAGAGACACCTTCATCTTTCTTATATCCAGGTAGAGTGGTGAGTTGCCTGTCTCAGGGCCCAACAAAACGTATTGATTCCTTTCCCAACAAGATCAATACGTGCTAATAGAATGGGGTGTTTTAAGTCATACTGCCAACCCGTTAAATAGTTCCCTACAAGTGTAAATCGTGTATTCTGGTTTCCTCTCCCTTGTTGGATTGCTTTGGGATGCTCCCAAATACTCAAACAGTTGCCAGAGGACCTGCCTCTGCAGCATCTTTTTTGTGGTCATGATCCTGTCACTTGTCCACAGGTCACCCTCTGTAGCTCACGAAAAAATTGAATGTATAGCGCGGCTTACCTCACAACAATTGTCCAGGGCAATGAATGGGTCACCAGCAATAGTAGTCAGCCCTTCTATCTCCAACTCACAAGGTCACCATTGTAAAAGGCTTCAGTGGTTGCAGGAGTCACCTGCAAGATCTCACATCCCCCCTGTACCAATGTTTGGATACACTTGAATCCACTTGGCTGATATTTCTACTTCCCCTTTGATCCATACCGTCATAGTATATACTCTGGGAAAACTGAGACCACACAGCCACAGTAAGATTGCAATCTTGCTCTATCATCACACTTCAGAAAGGGACAATTTTTTTGTATGTGCTGCTGTTCCCCACAAAAAAGGATAGATTGCAAGAAGGCTGGTGACACCAACTCAGAGTCTGAGTGAATGTCCTTTTGGGTTGTGGTCTCAATGAGCACACATATCTGCCCAAACTCATATTTCCTGATAAGACAGAACTTGTTGTGTGTCCCTGTTGCCCAAAACCCGGCAGCCTGGGCAATTGATGTTTTCCCTCTAGAATCTCCCTATCTCTTCACTTTTCTCCCCATCAGTACCACAGTCCATCCCTTGGAATATCTTTTAGGTCAGAGATGCAGCCACAGATGTGTTGGACTCTTCAGTTGTTCAACCTCTATTAAAAACACTGTGTGCTGCACTACTTCTCTCATCATAGATGGCTGGTGAGCCCACATCTGACCTCTAACAGGTTATCCAACTACCTACACCTTCCCAGAAGGATCAATAACTGCTATCAGGATGGGGTGTTTCTTATAAATGCTGCCAGACTGTTACAGTGATGCATTTAGGGATGACTAACAACAATTTTAGTTACAAGCTGGGGACGCATTGGTTAGAAGTAACGGAAGAGGAGAAGGACCTAGGGGTCCTTGTAGACCACAGGATGACTATGAGTCGACAATGTGACGTGGCGGTGAAAAAAGTCAATGCGGTCTTGGGATGCATTAGGCGAGGTATATCTAGTAGGGATAAGGAGGTGCTGCTTCCGTTGTATAAGGCGCTGGTGAGACCTCATTTGGAGTACTGTGTGCAGTTCTGGTCTCCCATGTTTAAAAAAGATGAACTCAAACTGGAACGGGTGCAGAGAAGGGCCACTAGGATGATCAGAGGAATGGAAAACCTGTCGTATGAAAGGAGACTAGAGGAGCTCGGGTTGTTTAGTCTGACAAAACAAAGGCTGAGGGGGGATATGATTGCTCTCTTTAAATATATCAGAGGGATAAATACAAGGGAGGGAGAGGAATTATTCCAGCTTAGTACTAATGTGGACACAAGAACGAATGGATATAAACTGGCCGTGGGGAAGTTCAGGCTTGAAATTAGACGAAGGTTTCTGACCGTCAGAGGGGTGAAATATTGGAACGGCCTTCCGAGGGAAACGGTGGGGGCGAGGGACCTGTCTGGTTTTAAGATTAAGTTAGATAAGTTTATGGAGGGAATGGTTTAATGGTAAAACATATTAGCCAAGGAATACCAAGCAATGGCAGGTAAATAGTATAATGGCTAACAGAGGTCAGGCTGGAGACTCTTGCCTACATGCTCGGGGTCTTACTGATCGCCATATTTGGGGTCGGGAAGGAATTTTCCTCCAGGGTAGATTGGCTGACGCCCTGGAGGTTTTTCGCCTTCCTCCCCAGCATGGGGCAGGGATCGCTAGCAGGAGGGTTCTCTGCCAATTGAAGTCACTAAAACACAGGATTTGGGGACTTCAACAGCAGAGTCAAGGGAAGGGGTAGGGACGGTTTTGTGGCCTGCAGCATGCAGGGGGTCAGACCAGATGATCATAATGGTCCCTTCTGACCTTAAAGTCTATGAGTCTATGAGTCGATTCCACAGTTCTCTTCTGGGTGTCTTCCCCATGCCCTGATACATAGAATCATAAAATATCAGGGTCGAAAGGGACCTCAGAAGGTCATCTAGTCCAACCGCCTGCTCAAAGCAGGATCAATTCCCAACTAAATCATCCCAGCCAGGGCTTTGTCAAGCCTGACCTTAAAAATCTTGAAGTAAGGAGATTCCACCACCTCTCTAGGTAACCCATTCCAGTGCTTTACCACCCTCCTAGTGAAAAAGTTTTTCCTAATATGCAACCTAAACCTCCCCCACTGCAACTTGAGAACATTACTCCTTGTTCTGTCATCTGGTACCACTGAGAACAGCCTAGCTCCATCCTCTTTGGGACCCCTTTTAGGTAGGTGAAAGCAGCTATCAAATCCCCCCTCATTCTTCTCTTCTGCAGACTAAACAATCCCAGTTCCCTCAGCCTTTCCTTATAAGTCATGTGCTCCAGCCCCCTAATCATTTTTGTTGTCCTCCCCTGGACTCTTTCTAATATTTCCACATCCTTCTTGTAGTGTGGGGCCCAAAACTAGACACAGTACTCCATATGACGCCTCACCAATGTCGAATAGAGAGGAATGATCATGTCCCCCGATCTGCTGGCAATGCCCCTTCTTATACAGCCCAAAATGCCATTAGCCTTCTTGGAAACAAGGGCACACTCTCAACTCATATCCAGCTTCTCATCCACTGTAACATCTAGGTCCTTTTCTGCAGAACTGCTGCCTAGCCATTTGGTCCCTACTCTGTAGCAGTGCATGGGATTCTTCCGTCCTAATGCAGGACTCTGCACTTGTCCTTGTTGAACCTCATCAGATTTCTTTTGGCCCAATCCTCTAATTTGTCTAGGTCCCTCTGTATCCTATCCCTACCCTCCAGCGTATCTATCACTCCTCCCAGTTTAGCGTCATCTGCAAACTTGCTGAGGGTGTAGTCCACACCATCCTCCAGATCATTAATGAAGATATTGAACAAAACCGGTCCCAGGAGCAACCATTGGGGCACTCCGCTTGATACTGGCTGCCAACTAGACATGGAGCCATTGATCACTACCCATTGAGCCCAACGATCTAGCCAGCTTTCTGTCTACCTTATAGTCCATTCATCCAGCCCATACTTCTTTAACTTCCCAGCAAGAATACTGCGGGAGACCTTATCAAAAGCTTTGCTAAAGTCAAGGAATAACACATCCACTGCTTTCCCCTCATCCACAGAGCCAGTTAGCTCATCATACATCTGGTAACAGACATTTTCACAGGTATTGGACTAGGTGGATTTATTGTCTGATCAGTATTTCAATTCTTATATTCCTGTGGCAATTCCCATTTTCAACTGAAGTCAAAGAAATAACATAGTTGTAAAGGGGGCGTATTTTGGTTCCTAAAGCGGGGGTGGGGAACCTTTTTTCTATCAGGAGCCACTGACTCTCAGAAAAAAATCAGTCGTGGGCCACACAGTGCCACGCAGGGGGGGTATGGAGGCCTGGGGTTGCGCCTAGGCTCTGGGGTGGGGCCAGAAACGAGGGGTTTAGGGTGCAGGAGGGGGCTCCAGGCTAGGGCCGAGGGGTTTGGCGTGTGGGCTCTTGGAGGGGGCTCATGGCTGGGGCAGGGGGCTCAGGGTGGAGTTATGGGATCTGGGAGGGGGTTGGGCGTGGGAGGAGGCTCACGGTTGGGGCAGGAAATTGGGGTGCAGGAGGGGGCTCATGGCTGGGATGAGGGGCAGAATCTGGGAGGGAATTAGGGTGAGGGAGGGGGTTCTGACCTTGGGCGGGGGCTCAGAGTAGGCTCTGGGGGTGGGGTGAGGTGCAGGAGGGTGATCAGGCCTGGGGCAGCGGATTAGGGTGCAGGAGAGGGTAAAGGAGGTGGGGGTGGAGGGTGCTCCAGCCGGCCGCTGCTTACCTCAGCGGCTCCTGGTAGGCAGCGGGGCTAAAGCAGTCTCCCCCCCTACCCTGGCCCTGCGCCGCTCCTGGAAGCAGCCAGGATGTGGCCAGGCAGCTCTGCGTGGTGCCCGCACCCACAGGCGCTGCCCCTGCATCTCCTATTGGCCACAGTTAGGGTGACCAGATGTCCCGATTTTATAGGGACAGTCCCGATTTGTGGAGCTTTTTCTTACATAGGCACCTATTACCCCCCCCCCCAACCCCATCCTGATTTTTCACACTTGCTGTCTGGTCACCCTAGCCACGGTTCCTGGCCAATGGGAGCTGCAGAGGCAGGGCCTTGCGGGCGGGGTAGGCACACAGGGACTCGGCGCTTTCTTGGATCGCCCCTGCGGCTAGGGGCCACAGGAGCAGCCAACTGACTGGCCTGGCACCCTAGCTTCTCCCCGCAGCAGGGTGAGCCGGCAATCACGGCTCCAGCCCTCCAGGGCGGTGCCGAGGCTCACGGCTTTCGGCCTCCAGCACAGAGACTTGCTGCAGGCTGGATGAAATTAAGCAAGGGGCTGGAGGTTCCCCACCCCTAAAGGCTCAGAAAAAGACACATATTTGAACTGTGTCTGATAGCTCCTCCTTATTGAAAAATATTCAGAAAACAAAGGATTTCCCCTTAGCCCCACATTCCAAGTAACATTTCATAAAGGTATCAGTGAATCATTCCTCCCACATCAAATGAATTCACTTGTGTATCACGGATAGAACTGGTTTGGGAATCTATCTTTTTCTAGGGCAGTTTCAGACTACACTTGTATTTACAATAGATTGTGTTCAGGTAGGAATAAAGAATAGGAATATAAGAAATTTTACAGACTATAAATCAAAGGAAAGAAAGGCACTCAGGTAACATGGTGATGGGGTGCAGTATAAGGAGGATAAATTTATGGATAAACTCACATAAAATTGATTCTTACAGGCCAATGTGAAATGAAGACGTCTCCTCTTATGGATTAAGACAACAAAGATTTTTTTCACCAATACCTACACAGTGAACTATACGGTTATGATTAGTAAACAGAAAAAAACGATGCACTCGAGTGTGTGAATGGGCACATTGGGTAAGATTTAAATGTAGGTGAAACTTTTGTATCAAGGTGCTGAAATGCCTCATAAAATCTCCAAAGTGTGTATAATCCCCCTCCAGCTAATCAGACTGCATGAAAACTATTCCTTCCAAAGTAAATAGAAATCATGCTTATAACTTTAGCCTCTTCCTTTAAAAGATTGTCTACAGATTTTCAATGAACTTCATTCATTAGTATGGGAAATACATGCTCTTAAGAAAAACAGCAGAACTTCTATAAATAGTGAAATAGACGTTTTGGTTTTTCTTCTCTTTGCCCTAATATATTACAGACTAAATCTATTCTTTCAGCTGGTTCCTCATTCTAGTTAAAGTCCCAATGCATATTTTCATTTGAAAATCTAAATCATGTTACAAATTTCAGAAAGGGTGGCTTCTTATTCAGAGTGACAGCCTGATATACTCTGTGATTTCCCACAGTGCCATTACTGGGGCAAATTAAGTGTCAGGTTCCAGACTAATTCATCACTTATTAATTAACAATATCAACAAACCCTTTTTCATTACTGATAACACATTTTACAGACTACCAGAAGGATTTTTTATTACTAAACTTATCTCAAAAGCTCTTTCCTGTTATCTACCGCAATAATAAAAAAAATCATCATTCAATCATAATTTTAATGGCTGATCATTTTTCCCTTCACTGAAATTAAATCATAAAAGCTATTTAATTAACTTGAATGGTAATTGAATGACTTTAATCATGCAAAGAATTAAAATGAAAGATGCTTTCTCCCCAAACCTTACAACATGTAATGACAATGCTGTGCCATGTGGCCTTACACAACAAACTGTCTTTCTTGTTCATAAATAAAGCTTTTCTATTAACATCACAGTTTCTTTCAGCTTGTAATAGAGAACTTTGAGGCCTTTTGTAAAGTTTATGAAAACAAAAAAATATGGCATGCACTCTAAACTACCGTTTTACATGTTGATCTAGCTGTACAGAACATTATTAAAACTGCAAAGTTACTACGCCATCCAGCTCCTGTTACTTCAGACTCCCACTGATTTCAGTGACACTGGATTGGCCCTAGGTTACAGAGCCCTGTAAATTATACGCAGTCTTTTACATGAAACATTTGTGCGGTCCATAACGTTACACTCAAAGATAAACATTTGCAGTTCATGATAAAATGTTATTTTGAACTCTCCTGTTTTTGGTAAAAATCACAGTTTTGCCTTTTATTTGCCATATTGTAATGTGCTGTCTATCCGCTGCTAATGAAGACGTTTATCAAATACCTGGCCTAACAGGCAGTTGAGATTTGTTGTATGCTTCCTGAGACTGCAAAGAGGAAAGCTACTTAATACTTCAAATGGTTTTATAAATCCCCTCTCTCAATACCTATTCTTTATGGTTCTAGAGCACTAAGGAAGAGGTTCAGGGAGTTCTAGAGCACTAAGGAGAGTAAAGGGAGCTAGAACAGAAAGTAAAATGTCCTGTTTAAGGAGGCCATGTGGATCGATTGCAAATCTAATGAACATATAAAAAAATCACAGGTTGGAAGAACACTCATACTTCTATCAAGAAGGCAGGACAGCCACCCAAACACTTCCAAGCCCATCCCTACAGGGACTAGAAGTGATTGCTTTCAACTGCCTATACCCCAGCAAGCCATCTTCATCCCCATTCTTTAAAAATGTAGGTCTGGTTCTCAACATTATTACCTATATGTCCCTTGGTCTCTTTACTGATCAATATTAGGCCTCCCTTTGTGAGGTGAACACAGCTCATTTTAATTCAGTGCGGTTAACACCAAACTGATGCTTCATGCACTAACAGGTCCATGCCATGACAGTGTCAAGCATGTTTTGGGATTAGAAATAACATTTGGAAAAACTCTGGCCAAGTAAGTAATTATGCCCCAAATGATTTTGTGCCAGTTGGCTTGGGTCACTGATGGAATGGATTTTTTTTTTCACATTTTTTATATGCTGAGATAGTTTCCAAAAATCTTGAGTTGCAAGTCTCTAAACTATTGACTTACAGTTACATATGTCTATTAATTAATCACACATTGTATAAATTACCATAAATCCTGTGAACAATTATGAACAAAATCATATAGAAAATGTATGAAAATACTTTCATTTTAAAGCCTAACTGTGGAAATTATAAATAATTGTACCTAAAGATACTATGTTAGTCAATGGTGCTTCGATACAAAAGTGTCGAAGAAAAGCCTAAAATATATAGACTCCTTCAACAATAAATATTATTTTTTCCTTATGTTCAATTCAATGTAATGTTCTTTTCATGTAGACTTTTTCAGGTATTTGCTCTCTGTAGAGAATTTGAATTGTAATACAGTGTTTTTGAACATACAGCTTACTTTTTAGAAGCATTTTAAAAATGTAAAATAAAACTTCAGGAGAGCTGGACAAATAGTAACAAACTGATGACTAAATAATTTGTTTAAATAATGGAAGTTGTTGAATAATCAGTCACTTAAAGCTTTTTCTTACACATGGCCTTGCGTCTGATGAAGTGGGCATTCACCCACGAAAGCTTATGCTCCAATACTTCTGTTAGTCTTAAAGGTGCCACAGGACCCTCTGTTGCTTTTTACAGATTCAGACTAACACGGCTACCCTATGATCTACAACCCATACTGGACAATGACCCCTCACTTTCACAGACCTTGGGAGGCAGGCCAGTCCTCGCCCACAGACAACCCGCCAACCTTAAGCATATTCTCACCAGCAACCACGCACCGCACCATAACAACTCTAACTCAGAAACCAACCCATGCAACAAACCTCGATGCCAACTCTGCCCACATATCTACACCAGCAACACCATCACAGGACCTAACCAGATCAGCTACAACATCACCGGCTCATTCACCTGCACGTCCACCAATGTTATATATGCCATCATATGCCAGCAATGCCCCTGTGCTATGTACATTGGCCAAACTGGACAGTCATTAGGCAAGAGGATTAATGGACACAAGTCAGATATCAGGAATGGCAATATACAAAAACCTGTAGGAGAACACTTCAACCTCCCTGGCCACACAATAGCAGATGTAAAGGTAGCCATCTTATAGCAAAAAAACTTCAGGACCAGACTCCAAAGAGAAACTGCTGAGCTCCAGTTCATTTGCAAATTTGACACCATCAGACCAGGATTAAACAAAGACTGTGAATGGCTATCCAACTACAGAAGCAGTTTCTCCTTCCTTGGCGTTCACACTTCAACTGCTAGCAGAGCACCTAACCCTCCCTGATTGAACTAACCTCGTTATCTCCACACTGATTTATACCTGCCTCTGGAAATTTCCATGACTTGCATCTGAAGAAGTGAGCTTATGCTCCCAATACTTCTGTTAGTCTGAAAGGTGCCACAGGACCCTCTGTTGCTTTTTACAGATTCAGACATGGCTACCCCTCTGATACATGGCTACCCCTCTGTTACTCAATAGAGGAAGATAGTTAAGCAACTGAGTAACTTTAAAGAAGTCAGTGGGATAATGTATGTGCTTAAAGATACGCACATGCTATGATGAATTGGGGTTCTGTCTGTACAACTTATGCATTCTGATTGATATTGTGAAGTTGTATTATGAAAAAACTGTTGCGTCATCAACGCCTATATGTATGTGGATCCATCATCGTTGACAGGGCTTGCAGCATGTACACACCAGCCAGATACAAAGAGACCTACTTAAGGACAAGGGTAATAACTTAACCTTTTCTGAGGGCTATGCTAAAAAAGTAGGTGCATCTTTAGAAATCCAGTTTTAGATCCCCCACCCCACCTCTCCAGCTGAGGGAGCGGGGAAACTAAGAGCAGTGGAATCTTACTAGGAAAAGCACAAAAGACCAGATAACCAGGACGGTTTAAATAAAGAAACAAAGACTCTGGACAACCCAAGGGACATTAACCCTAGCCCAAAGGATGGCTTGGAGGGTGAGGAAACTGAGGTAAGAACATGCACTTAGTGTTTACTGCTCTATGTGATCTGTTCTTCCCTGTGCTTTACATGATTAAGTATAAGACAGCACAAGGGGGTAAGACTGTGCAAAGTGTGTGTGTGATGACTGCTTCACAGCCACTCCATGCCCTTCGGAGAGTTATACATTTTATAGGTAGATTTCTGGGAAAGGGAAATAGCATAACTCAACTTGGCCAAGAGGGAGTACTCACTAGGATCTGTGACCCCTGCTTACGTACCTTCCTAAATCAAGGCCTAAGAAGCCAATTATGCATTGTGTTTGTACCCAAAACTCCCACTGAAATCAATGCAGGGCTGTGGCCAAGTTGAGTTATGCAACCAAGCTCACTTCAAGGGATTTTTGCAAGGAGGCTGCTGATGGCCCTCCTTATTCTGTAGAAGCACCCCTCTTTATGGTGGCCACTAACATGCCGGCGTAGTAGAAAACAAACCCTCCGCATTATAAGACAGCCATTGCCTCATGCATGCTCAACTAGGATCTGATTCAACTCCCATTTAGTCAAAGGGAATCTTTCTATTTATTTTAATGAAAATTCGATTGGCCTCTACTCCCCATTATTCATGCTACATTCACCCTGGCAATACACAAAACAGACCCCCAAAATTCACCTGATGTGAAATGATTTTTTTGCATGGGGGAAAGAATATTAAAATATAAGAAGTGTTAAATGTCACTGTCTATAAATAGCTCTGCTGCTGCTACCAGAAAGTTGAGCCAAAACCCACTGATTTAATAGCCACGGCTAACCAATTACCATTCAGATGATATTGACTGGTCTTTTTGATTAAAGTGCTCAGTTTGGATAGTAGAACACTGTAGTAGATACCACAATGTAAGACGATGAGACTATGCAATTAAAAGTAGTACTGCAAAGACATCCAAAGTGTCTTAATTAACTATGACATTAAATGTATAAAGGTTCATGGAGCCTTTCCTGGGATTCTGTAGACCAAACAATTTGAGAACCAAGCAATAGTATGTGTGTGTGTGGTGGGGGGGGGGCGGGAGTCAGAAAGGCAGATGTCCAGGAGAGCTCTCTCTGTCTTAATAAATGGCCTGCAGAAGGAAAACACTGGAGAATTACAGCTAGAGAGAATTCAGTTTATTAACTGGGAAATAGCATCCCACCCACATAAGAAACATGCATTTAATAGCCGATGTTTTCTGTTTATACCATGCTGGTTAAAATGCAGCATATTGCTTACAGCAGAGGACTGGAAACTGGCCCTGACCCATTGATGCACTTAAGAACATATGTAACTTTAAGCACATGAGTAGTCTTATAATCTTCTTGTCTGGGAGGTATATACATGCTTAAGGGCTTTGCTGGATTGGAGCCTATAGCTGGTTCTACCAATAACTCACTATGTGGTCCTGTAAGTCATTTAACCACTCTGTTCTTTAGTTTACAGTAAAATGAGCTAAAAATAGCTTATTTCACATATGGTGTTATGATACTTAATATTTCTCTTTGAGATTCTGTGATCAAAGTGCAATATATTATTAAGGTGTCTTCTTAATCTAGGTTCTGCAGTCTATTTGGTTTATCTAATCATACAGGTAAACTTCCAGATTCTGAGATCTACTTCTAAAGATGTGTGTTGTCTGTACATCTCAAGATGGCTTAATTAAGATTCAACTTCAAGATACTATGCAGGACCGGATATTTTTTTCACAATGACTCATCTGTTACGGGTTGCCAATTTATACAGCCAAAGTACAGTATGAGAAGGTTTACTTTTGCTATGCCCACTAGAAAGCTTCTGAAATTCAAATGTTTCTCTTTCCTAAGAAACAAAGTATTCAACAACTGGAAACATATTTCTTTGTATTTTAGAAAGAAAGAAAGAAAGAAAGAAAGAAAGAAAGAAAATAATTAGAATGTGTTACAAAAGTTTAAACATAGATTTTGGGGAGAGAGGGGAACAAAGGGAGACTATATTTTAGTTCAAATGGTGAATATACCAATATTGACACTGCTGTGCTTAAGACCCAACTACAGATTGAATCTGTGATTTTATTTATAGAAATCGGTAAGCTAGGAAATGCAATTACTATCTGTAAATCATTTTGCTATAACTGTCTACTTCAATATTCTTAAATAGCAAAATGCAACTGAAGCTATTTTAGTTAAAGGCTGCAGAAAATAAATCCTTTTGGCAACACTCATCTCTCAAGGGATTTGATGTTCTCCAAAGTACTTGTTGGTATTAAGCAAGCAATCTCTCACTTCTAACAGGCTTTCTTATTGATATGTATGAGCTAAGTAGTTTATTATTTATAGTTAAATGTGAAGTGATATGTTAAAAATACAAAATTAAGGAAATTGAATATTACATGACCTAAAGCATTTAATTACAATACAAAATAGCTTCAAGCCTCTCTAAGTTATTCCCTTAGAGGCATAGTAGCACTATTATAATAAAATTATGGTTCCTAGTTACCATGGGCCAACAAATGAGACATAGTGAAATAATTGTGTGCAGTGTAGTTGTACCCACGTTGGTCACAGGATATCAGAGGAAAAAAAGGGGGTTGAGGAATTATCTTTTATTGGGCCAACTTCTGTTGATGAGAGAGACCAGCTTTCAAGCCACACAGAGCTCTTCTTGACGTCTGGGAAAGGTATGGACCACTACCCTTGAATGGTCCCTTAGAATACATGCTAATTACTTATGCTGAGCAATCTGTTCCACCTTGCATTTAGGTGTGATGCTGGTTGTACCTTTCCCAGACCTGAAGAAGAGCTCTGTGTGGCTCAAAAGCTGGTCTTTCTCAGCAACAGAAGTTGGCCCAATAAAAGATAATGCCTCACCCACCTTATCTTTCTAATGCTCAAATAAGACATTTTTGTACACCTGAGAAGAGCATGTATTTTTGGTGCAAACCCAAAAGCAGTCGGTCACCCCAGCCATTTTATAGCTAATAAAAATATCAATGCATCAATGAACAGTCTTCAATCTAAATCATCAGACCACTTTATCACTTCATTGGCAAAAACAAAAACAAACAAACACACAAACAACAAAAACCCATCTAGGGCAAGGCCTTGTCTTCATGGCTAGTTAGTGAGCAGCAAACTGAGCTGTAAATCTACATCATACTAGCCTGCTATGCACTAACTGGCCACTTGGACCCTGAAACCATGCACTAAAAGTTCCATTCTGTGCTTTGGCATACTGCTGTTTCAAACTTTCACACCCTAACATTCGTAAGGCCATGTTTAGACAACCACTTATTTCAGCAAAACTTATGTCGCTCAGGAGTGTGAAAAAACATCCCCCTGAGCAACATAAGATTTTCTGGCATAAGTGGTCATGTGCACACCTCTATGTCCATGCGAGAGCTTCTCCTGCCGACACAGCTACAACTGCTTGTCAAGGTGGTTTTATAATGTTGACGGGAGAGCTTTTGCTCATCAGCATAGAACAGCTACATGAGCGATCTTACAGCAGCACACCTGCATTGGTACAGCTATGCTGCCGTAAACTCACTAGTATAGACACGGCCTAACAAATCTGAAATAGGAAGGGAGGAGACACATTCAGAGGCAAGAGTAACATACCCTAATGTTAAAAGCAAAGATGTGCAAATGTCCAGTTTATTTGGAGTACATTTTAACAAACAACAAAAAGCTGTATCTATATAGAAAGAGAGATTGATGTAGCTATGTAAATATAATATAAAGAAAAATAGGTTTCTTAAATGCTTATTTAGAGCCCTGATAATCCATGGATTCTACAGATACTTCTAATATTATGGTACTGATATCACTGTTTGAATTTGAATGTTTACAGAACTACACTGAAGTAGGAGGTTTTTGGATTCCACATCTGTCTGAGTTACTGATCAAGGGTCCTTCAATCACTATGGCAGTAGACAAGGCAGGAGGAAATTCAGAGTTCACTGTATCCCTGCATTGATATGTATAATCTCTTTTCCGTTGGCTTAGCCACGAGATAGAAGTTGTTGATAGACAAAGATCCCACTCTGCTGCCAAATGCAATATTGCTCATTACTAAAGCATTGACTGTCCATGCCTAATCCATGGACAAATCCCCCAATTTTGCACGTATTACCAAATGTTGGTAGGATGGTTCTCTTGGACTGGTTTTCCAACAGTTGACACTGACAAGATATTTGGTACAGCATAAGCCTAAAGGGGTTCAGGAATGAGTTAGCATGGCAGTGCTTAGTTCATACAACCTGGAGTCTAGGAGGTCTCCCCTTCCAACCCTGGATCAAATATGGTGTTTTCTTTTGGGGTATAATTCCTGGGGAATGGATGTTGGGACTAGGTATGTTGTGCAAATAACCCCCTACGCTGCAAAGTCTGTGTGAACTTATGAAGTTCCTTACTAGATCTGGGTGAATTTTTTTGACCGAACCTTTATTTCAATGAAAAACTTTCTTCCCCTAGATTAGGGGTGAACCACAACATTTTGTGTTAATTTCAGCAAATTATTTCAGACAAACCCTCCCAACCTAAAATTTGTTTAGAATTTTTTTAAATGAAATGTTTAACTTTTTGTTTTGAAATGACTTAATTTCAAAATTACCTTTTTTTTCTACATTACAAGGAAAAGTCATGAAGAGCACTCCCTCATCTCTTTGTCAAGGCAAGTGTAACTACGTTTGCTGGATGTGGCTCAAGCTCCATTTATTTATGCTCTTGGTCTCCTTGAGATTAGAAGATTATTATGTGTACTACATGTGTCTTGAACATTTCCAGAAGCTTAAGCAAGTCCAAAATGTGATTAATCATCTGTTAAGCTGAGTTCTGAACCAAGAACACACAGCACAATTGCTCTGTGAATTGCACTGGCTATCGGCTTCTGGGTGGACCTGAAGGTGTTGATTTTGATTTATGGTCCCCTTAATAGTTTGGAATAGTGTAATTCCAGACACATTGGAGCTCCAGCATCCATAATGTAAGAGAGGGTAGCTGCAAGTTGTTTCAGTAATGATCCTTCAGTTCAGGAACTTGCTACCCTCTGTAATCTTCCTCAGTCCTGTTCTACCCCAGATCTGTTTAAAGATGCACTAGAAACCTCGGGTGTCAAAGGGGTGAAGGAGCACTGGTTTTGAACTTAGGATATGTTGGATTTTGAGAAAAAATGGGCATTGAAAGAGGGCACACTTTATCTGGTTTCATTATATTGGATTTTGGCCCCTATAAATTTTGGCCAATATTTATTATTAGGGCCTCAAAAAAATGAAGCCACATGTATTTAGTAACCTCAGTTTAGGAGGCTAACTTTAAGCACCCAAGTTTGAAAATGGGGCACCCAGAAAGTTTTGGACATGAACCTATTTTAATATTTGGTTAAAAAATCAAAATAAGTAAATAAAACGTGTGTTACTTCCTGGGGGATTTTTAAAGACCCTCTTCTAATAGAGTAGTCATTTGATTTGTCAATTAAAACACTATCTTCTGAAAAATGGCTCTGCCTAAGATTAGAAAAGAAGGAAAATTCCATGTAATATTGCCTTTTATATCAGATGTTCTGCCACCAGAATATGAAGTGGTTGTATTGAAGCTAATTGAGTACTTACAATTTACACTGGCATACATGACTACTAAAAAGCCCTGGTATATCCCCAGACATTCTTCATATGCCCACATGCATACATACACACATATACACAATTAATTAGACACATATCTTTATCGCGAAACTATGTCCCACCCAATGGCTAAGTACTGTTTAAAGAAATAATATTTAGGCTTCCAAATACAGCAATTATATGACATCATTATCTTGTATACTATTTACTGCCCAAATTGTATGGTTATCAGATTTTGCAATATAAGAACATAAGAATGGCCATTCTGGGCCAGACTAATGGTCCTTCTAGCCCATTATCCTGTCTTCCAACAGTGGCCAGTGCCAGATGCTTCAAAGGGAATCAACAGAACAGGACAATTATTGAGTCATCCATCTGCTGTTGTCCAGTCCCACCTCCTGGCAGTCACAGGTCTAGGAACACCCGGAGCACAGGGTTGCATCCCTGACCATCTTGGCTAATAGCCACTGATGGACCTATCCTCCATGAACTTGGCTAATTATATTTGAACTCAGCTGTATTTTTGGCCTTCACAAGATGCCCTGGCAACAAGTTCCACAAGTTGACTGCATTGTGTGAAGAAATATTTCCTTATGTTTGATTATTTATTTTTGCTGTTTTTCCCCTATCTTTTAACCAGTTACTGATGCATGAAAGCACCTTCCCTCTTATCCCACGACTGTTTACTTTGCTTAAGAGCCATTGCTAAGGGACCTTGTCAAAGACTTTGTGAAAGTCCAAGTTCATATGTTTGCTGACACCCTTAAAAAATTCTAATACATTGGTAAGGCATGATTTCCCTTTACAAAATCAGTGTTGACTCTTTCCCAAATTATCTCATCCACAAAGGTGGCCCCTATGCCCATGAAAAGCACTATTGACTCACTTGCAGGACTGGCATCTAGAAGAATCCCACAACTGAGAAAGAAGGCGAGAGTGGAGATAAAAACTGCCTGGCTTAGAGAGGAAGTGAAAATATGTGTGTGCATCTATATCTATATAGATATATATAGATATAAATACACACACACACACACACACAAACAAAATGGGAAAAAAGGAAGTTGATAGAAATTAGAAGTTAGAAATTGTAGAAAAATATAAGGGAAGTAAAAGGGGAAAAAAGGAGAAATCTATGGCCAGCAGAGTTAAGGAGAACAAGAAGATTTTTTTTAAAGTATATCAGGTGGAAATACTTGGTCCAAGTATTTGGTGGAAATAGCAGATATGTCAGTAAAAATGCAGAAAAGCAGAAACATTCAACAAATATTCCCATTCTGTTTTTGGGAAAAAGGCAGATGATGTATTCATAGCAGATTATGATGATTAAATACTTTCCATTCCATTAGTAACTAAGGTAGATGTTAAACATCATCGACTAAAGTTAGACATTTTAAAATCATCAGGTCTGGATAACGTGCATCCAAGAGTTTTAAAAGAGCTGGCTGAAGAGCTCTGTGGACTGTTGATTTCCAATAAATCTTGGAACACTGGGAATATTCCAGAGGACTGAAAGAAAGTTAATGTTGTGCCAATATTTTAAAAGGATAAACAGATGACCCACATAATTATAGGCCTGTCAACATGACATTAACTCTAGACAATATAATAGAATTATATGAAACTTGATCATCAATTAATTAAAGGAGAATACTATAATTAATGCCAATCAACAGGATCTTATGGAAAGTAGATCTTGTCAAATTAAACTGATACAATTTTTGATGATATTACAAGTTTGGTTGATAAAGGCAACAGTACTGAGGAACATCTGTTAGGCATTTGGCTTTGTAATCTACAATATTTTGACTAAGAAACTAGAATGATACAAAATCAACACGGCACACATTAAATGGATTAAAAACTGACTAACCAATAGGTCTCCAAATGGAGTTGCATATGGGAAATCACCACCCACTGGGATCATTTGGTCCTATTTAATATTTTAATGACTGGGAAGAAAACAAAATCATTAATGATAATGTTTGCAGATGACACAAATGCGGGAATGGTAAATAATGACTACATGTCACTCATAGAAAACAATCTGGATTGCTTTGTCAGATGAGCACAAGCAAACAATATTAATTTCAATACACAGACATGTAGTACCACACATCTAGGAACAAAGGATGTAAGCCATACTTACAGGTTGGGGGATTCTAACTTGAGAAAAAGTGACTCTGGAAAAAACTTGGGGATCACTGTGGATAACAAACTGAACATGAGCTCCCAGTGCAACACTTTTGCTAACACCACATTTAAGGATTGCATTAACAGGGGGACATTGAATTAACAGAAGTAGACCCTATATCAGGATATTCAAGGAGCTCAATCTATGTGGCTTATCAAAGAGAAGGTTAAGAGGTGATGAGATCAGACTGTAATTACCTATATGGTGAACAGAAATTTGATAAACACGAGCTCTTCAGTATAGCAGACAAAGATATAACAAGATCCAATAGCTGAAAGTTAAAGCTAGACAAATTCAAACTACAATTAAGGTAAAACTTTTAACACTGAGGCTAAATAACCATTGAAACAACTTACCAAGGGTTGCAGTGGGTTCTCCATCACAGAAAACTTTTCATTCAAGATTTTTTTTTTCTCTAAAAGATATTCTCAAATCCAACCATAGCTATTCAGCTTGAAACAGGAATTAATTCAGGGACGTTCTCTGGCCTGTGTTTTGTAGTAGGTCAGACTATATGATCACCATGGTCCATTAAGGCCTTAAAATCTAAGAAAACATTGCTAGTGCCAATAGATATCAAGTAGTAAAAGTAAAAGATGATGTATTTATCATCCATTTCCTGTACATTTATGTAAAGAATAAACAGCATTTTCAGTTGGCCGTGATGAATCAGCTTTTATTTTGTAACAGTAAAAAGAACATGCTTGGTATTTTAATTCTTTATTGCACTGGAACTGGATTTGGAAGTTTTCAAATAATTATCTACACTTACGTTGCTAGTTAAGATGTACAAGAACACTGAAAGATTAAGACCTTTCTCAATTACATTTCATCCTGTCAAGGTATATTAGCTAAACCAGTATGCTACTACATACAAATAGCTAGACATAGTTACAAACCAATGTTAAATATATACTAGTTAGACCTTGACAGTATGCAAATAGATTTGTAACAAAGTCATTACATCGGATTAAGGTAATTTCCATGAAACAAACTAACCTGCACCTTAAAGCTGGCATGTCAAAGTCAATAAATTTTTATGAGTTTTTGCTACTGAGCCAACTCCAGCAGCTAAATTACCAAACCTCATTAGAAGATGTATATGGCCATCAAAGTCTAATCAGGCATCCGAACATTTGTAGTAAAAAGTTTATAACAAACAACATCTCTCTCTCGCTCTCTCTCTCTCTCACACACACACACACACACACACACACACACACACATGCTCACACACACATACAAACACACACCCCTCTACATATCCAAGTCACACTATCACTAATACAACAGCTACATTTGATTAGGGTAGGATTTAAAAAACAAACAAACCTCAGCATTGGCTTAAATCTACTCATCTTGAGGTCAAGGGTAGAACTCCCATAGACTTAAGTGGGAACAGAGTAAGCCTAATGCTGAGTGTTTTTGAAAATCCCACACTTAATGGAAGGTTGAGACAAGAAACAAGGAAATTTGATGTTAGTATTAATTCCTTTCTTTATTTCATAATGAGGCACAATTGCATGATAATGCCTGTATGTTGAAACATGAACTTTTAATTATTTGGCTTGTTTTAATCTGTTTTATGGTTTAAATGTTTTTCCAACATAGTTTTGGGCCTCTCATTTTTCATTAAAAAGTGCTTTGAGGGGGGGAAATGAAGGATCATGGTATGGAGATCAGATTCTTCATCTATAAAATAGGGATAACAATATAAGTAAACTGGAAAGGTCCAAACTACCTACCTGAGAGAGATACTTTGCAGAATATCTAGGTAATCTTTATACACTGCTGCTGGTTTATAAAACATTGTATAGAAAATATATTACATTTATTATCTAGCTGATTAAACCCCTATAGTTTGATTAGGCTGCATATTTTATATCCATTGTCATACTCTGGTCATACAAAGTTTTCTGGGAATAATTAATAAGAATGGGCGGGGAGGGGAAGCATGTCACGTCTTCGGCCAGCCGAGGGGAGTGGGGGGGGGGGGGGGGCCCCGGGCGGCCATAACCCCGGGGCGCCTCGAGGTGGGGGGGGGGGGGGACAGAGGGTCTTTGGGCTCCAGCCCTGGGGAGGGTGCAGACAGAAAGGGCGAAACTGGGGGCTAGCCTCCCCAAAGGGGGGCTCCACCCGCCACCCATGTTAATAAGAGATCACGCAAATACAAGATTTCTTAATATTTTGTTTTCCCATCTATAATGAAGGAAATAACATGCATACATTAGCCTTCATTTGCCTTATTTAAGAGAATTAGTCATATTCTTTCATTGTTGGCTCCTTCGAAATCACAGGCCCTAATCGTTGAAAGATTTATGCACACGTCTGACTTAAAAGTTAAGCACATGCTTAAGTACTTTGCTGAATATGGATGGACTTAAGCCTGTACTGCACTGAAATCTCAGTGTCCTGACTCTAGGAGTTCTTCCCATTAATTTTTAGTATGCATACTAGATTATAAATTGGGTCTCTCATTGATTGTATTTGTACACACATACTTTCTTCCACCAAGCGGCAACTAAGGGTGAATTGTTGGTCTTACTGAGGTCAAGGGAAGTGGTTCCATTGACTTCAATTGGATCCAGATTTCACCCGAAGTATTTTTATAATTAGAACAACACAGTGCAGAATTTCATAGTTGGACTGTCTGAAAGATCTCCATGCTAATGAATTAGACACCGGTAAGATGATAACGTCACAATCAAATGTACAATCATTTTGTGCTAATCCGAGACTAACATACAGTTTTGTTCATTAGAATCTATTTTGCTGAGTGAAGGAATGTTGGCAAAAACATCCGGCTTAGAGTATATTCTTTTTGAAAAGTGCCTTGGGATTTTTTTCACTTCCATCCAGTCAGTGATGTGGAACTTTAAAAAAAAAAAAAAAAAAAAAAAGTAAGTCTCTTCTGGAGAACGGCAGCATTAGTGATACAGCACCTCTACCCCAACAGCGATGCCGTGTCAATTTTGGGTATGAGGTACTGCCAGCTGAGACAGAATGATACTGTATGAAATTTGATACAATCTGTAGTAATTACCACAAAGAACCAAAGGATTCATTATAGTCTCTCAAGTACACACATTTCTTTTAGTATTGTGTTAGCACATTTAGGGGTCAAAATTATGCCCCAAAATATTACTTTAATCATCCACCCATTTGCTAAGGCTTTTTTCTACCATAAGAAGGTATAATGTTTATAAGAGTTGGTGAGTAATATGCAGGGCCGGCTCCAGCATTTCCAGCAGCAGGTCCTTCGCTCCTAGAGGGAGTGAAGGACCTGCTGCCCCTGAATTTCCGCAGGTGCTGCCCCTCTCCCTTGGCTGCCCCAAGCACCTGCTTGTTAAGCTGATGCCTGGAGCCGGCCCTGGTAATATGGCTAGGGATGTTGACTGTGTTATTTAAGGCCAAAATTCAATAAGATAATTAAGCACATGCCTAACTTTAAGCCTCTGAGCGATCTTCGCATGCTTCAAGGGCCTGATCCAAAACCCATTAAAGTAAATGAAAAGACTTCATTGAGTATCATCATGAACTTTGGATCAGGCCCAAAATTAGACACATGCTCAAGTACCATGTGAATTATGTCCTAACATATTTGTGGCAAACTCCTCCTCTCATGAAGCTTCAACTACCATCTCTACACGGATGATTTAAAATCTATCTTTCAATTCCTGACCTGTCCCCTTCTGTCCAGTATTGCATCTCTAGCTGTTTTTTTCTGACTTATATGACTTGTTCTACTGACAAATCAAACTTAACCAAGGCCAAAACTGAGCTTTCCAAAAAAAAAACTCTCTCACATTCTTCCTTTTCTCTACTGCTTTCTCTATAGTCATACACGAAACCTTCATACGCCCTGTCACTCAGCCTCATGATCTTGGGGTTACCTTCAATTCTCCTCTTGCTTTGTACCCCTATACTCCGGCTCACAAGAAGAGATGGTCAGGAATTCTTCAGCAAAATTGTTTTTCATTTGAAAATGCAAATTCATTGAAACTTTTTGTCAGGCCCAGGATGGAATTTTGGAGGCAGGGGGAATGATGGAAAAAGAGATAGTTAGGACAGTCACCTGAAATTTGTGAGACCCAGGTTCTACTTTTGAGTGTTTGACTTTGCAACTTAATAATATTATTTAAACATTGTTTGAGTCTAATTTCCTAGTTTGTTTTTCAAACGAACTGGAAAAACAGAAATCCGATCATATGCCACCACATTAACACCTATATAGGTCATTAGCAAGGTTGGAACCTTTTGATCTACTGCATAGACTTCTCCCATGTGAGCTGACAGACCGCAGTAAGCTGTCCTCATCTATGTGAGCCAGCGTTTGAAAGAGATGAGACACCCACTTTGCCAACAGGTTTCACTGATACCGACTGACTGCTAAAGAAGCTGAGATAGGAATCCTGGGTTCCATTCCAGGCTCTAGAGAGGCGTGTGCTATTGTGGGCACAGAATCGTCTGCACATTCCTGCCACGCTTGACCCCTTCTGTGCCATCCCCTGTTCCTGTCTTTTTCCCACCCCTGGCTCCTTGCCTACCCAGTCCAGTCCAGTTTTTTAAATGGGCAAAACAATGTATTACTTCCTAGACTTGTTCTCACAAATGTCTGGACTGTTTTGGTTAAAATCAAATTAAAACACAAATCAGCCTGAGGCAGACATCTGGCATACAAAATGTCAACCCAAACAGTTAAGTCTGGCAAAGTTATAAGCAACTGAAAACAAAGTCTTATTATGGGAAGTGTCAGGCAATCTTGAAAAGAGGTGGTGTTACCAGCTCCATCTGTAATATACTTCTAAGGCAGCACCATCTTCTCAGTCTCCCAGCATGGAATCTATAAGGGGCAGACTTTGTGTCCTTATTTGTGTCTTGTGAAGCACAGTTGGCACTTAAATAAATGAAAACAATAATACTTCATAATAAACTGTAATTATGCCATGGTTTAATTGTGCTACCTCCAAATTATTGCCAGCTATGGTCTTTACTAAAATCCCATTGTAGTCAAAGGAAATTCTGCCTGAGTAAAGTCTTCATGTCTGCACTCTTCAATTATTTTTCTATTATGTAAGTTTACCTAGATAAATCAGCTATAGACACATTATAAATAGAAATGCATAAAATATGTACACTTCTTAGCTAATTAAATATGCACGTATGTGGAGCACCAAAGGTTTGGATTCACCCAGCTCATTGGGATTTATGTAACTGCTCACCTACAACCTGGCCTTCAATAAATACAGATAAACCAAATGATTAAATTACTCTATAGACTGTACATGCAAAATATAATCTCCAAGATAATTTATAGCACCAGTGCAACTGTTGGACTATTTCTGCTCACCAATGGAAGGAAAGGATTCACAATCTAGCTCTGAGCGATTAAAATTTTGTTGACCTTTAGCTGGGCAAATATTCACCGTATATAATATATATGCATCCCTACTGACATCAGATATTTCCTAGCTCTTGATATCAGTTCCCAGCTAGCTATTAAAAATCTTGGAAATTCAATTTTGAATGTCTTACATTGTATACACAGCAATTTAATAATGTGAAATGGTTTATGCCTATCAGATCTTTTGGGGACTCTTAAAAGTAAATATATATCTTTTCCTTGTGGACTAAGATTATTGCATGAATATTCATCAGATGAATGACTGATATGATTTAGTGCTACCTTATTTATTGTGGTCAATGATACAAAACATGGAACTGTATATGATTTGATCCGGGCTACATATAGAGTTGGACTACCGCTTTCCTCGGGCTCCCCACCATCTGAAATCTTGCCGACAGTGCCTAATTCTTGGGGCTGAGTATTCTCAGTAAAGAGCCATTGCTGCTAGAATTTGATTCCCCATCTGGATCTGAGCACTTCAGTTCAACTTGAATTTCTGAATGATTCA
The DNA here is from genome assembly GCF_013100865.1 of Trachemys scripta elegans. NCBI lineage: Eukaryota > Metazoa > Chordata > Testudines > Emydidae > Trachemys > Trachemys scripta. The sequence continues at coordinate 130,093,815 of NC_048302.1, forward strand.
CAATGATTTCAGAGGTTGATATTGTCATTCTATATGCAATCATAAATATGACTTTATATTTTGTGTTTCTACGGAGAGAGATTAATGACTGCAGATATTAATGACTGCAAAAAATAAAGATTTAGCAAGAAATAGACAAGAAGTGGCATTTCAAGAACAGATTATTGACAACAGCCTATTTGTGGGCTGCTTATTTTTTGTCCAAAGAAATCTCATAATTAAAGTGGCTTAGGGGTTACTAGATATATATAAGCTTAAAGTTTAAGGGTGAAATCCTGGCCCCTTTGAAGTCATGGGACTTTTGCCATTGATTTCAAAGGAGCCAGGATTCAACAGAATAACCTTAAAATATGGGCGATATTCAAGAGATGGTCTAAAAAATAAGGTCCTAGAGCAAGAGTATAGTTGGACTTCTTTTCTTTCCTCACTGGTCACAAATAAGGTGGCTCTTAACTTTGAAAAATTCATCATTGCTTTGCTTAGTTTTTCCCCAAATCACCAGCCTCATTTGAATGTTTTACTGTGATTTTACTAGCCACAGACTTGGCAGACATGCCAAAGAGATAGGAAGTCTCATCAGCTAAGAATTCTGCTGCTAAGGGGAAGCATCCCATTTCTTTACGTCTCTTTTAACCAAAAGACCTTTCCTTTTGATATGCCATCCAGGCAAACAAACAATGCTTGCGTGACAAATGACATGCCTAACCCTCCAGAAAGGAATCTCAACCCCTTTCTTAGAATAGTTTTTATTTTTCTATCTGAAAGACCAGACAAAGATACATTACCCTGTCTGGGAATTGATGATGTAATCGCAATGTTGAGAAAAGAACCTCAACATGCTGCTGTGGTGTGGTGTGCTGTTGTGTGGATGTTTTCTTTGTTTGTTTGTATAACTTAATAAAAAGTTGGACTTGTAAAACTCAGATAGGTAGACTGTCCTAAATTTCTGAGTCTCTATTTTCCCAATTCAGTGTGGAATAGACACATCCGTCTGTCAATTTTCTGAGTGTCAAGAAAAAAAACCTAATTCCAGCACAGCAGAGTTTGAAAAAATGCATAAACCCCTAGAGCTTTTAAAACAAGTTTAATTAATAACTTGATGTAATCATGGTTAACAGTTCTTGAACTATTTTGCCCTGCGGAGGCAGTGGCGCTTTCCTCTTATTACGCCACAGAATCAAAAAAGAATAAAATAGATTTGCTTCTCTTGTTAGCTTAGACGATGAGGAGGGAGAGCTTGATAAAGAGTTATCAAGAAATGCGTTTATGTTGAGAAGCACAAGTTAAAGTGACCAGTTTTCATAGATACATAAAATTAGGAACAGTAGGACCCAGAAAATCATGTAGAACCTGATCCAATTTCCAGTGAAGTCAGCGGGAGCTTTATCAGACCTCTGGTCTAGTCCCATCAACACTGAAGGATGTTTACCTATAACATACTATCAAATGGCTTCTACCAAAATATCTTGATAAGCCTTAAGTCAACCTATATTTTCAATGAACCTGCTCTAAAGAAATATTGTGTGGTATTCAACCTTCATCTTCCTTTGCTCTATTTCATTCCAAGTTGAACCTAACAGTTATACTCTCATCCTGAACAATTCCTCTCCTTCCTTAGCACTTACATTCTTCAAATGCTTGTGCAGATTATTATATCCCTCTTCATTCAAGTTAAATAAAAATATTAATATTTAGTCCTTTTACATTTTCCTGGCATGATGACAGTAACTGGAAATATCGACCCTGAAAGGGGGGTTAGGGCCTACTAAAGATAACAACTGAGCACTTTCAAAAATAGTATATAGTAAACTATTAAGAACTACATTTAGAGAACCAAAGGAGGAAGCACTTGTTTCAGCAGCTCTTCCCTCAATCTCTTTTAGCCTTTTCTTTTTGCAATGGCTCTATTTCTCCCCTTTTGTTCTGAAGGGGGCAATGGCCTACTGTAGTAAGAGCTTGTATGAAAAATGTGTTCAATTTTCTTCCTTGAAATAGAAAAGGCAATGAACCCAAGTCACAGCAAAACAGCTTGTGACAAATAAGGTATGTTCTACTTTCCTTTTTTTACTCAGCCATAATAGAAAAAATATGACAACGTGACACACAGAAATGTTAGTAGGCCATCTTGATATGTCCCTAGGAAACTGAAAATTTGCCCCAAATTCTGATTGATTCTCTCTGGCAATAACTACCAAGATGGAAGGCCAATGAATCTATGCTGCTCCAAGAGGAGAAACCAGTTTTATATTATCAAAATAAAATGTGTCTTCAGTGTCTTTTTTTAAAATAATGTATAATATGTCTGAACAGTTTTTGAAAGGTATGTTTAAAAATAATTCAAGAGTAATCTGCACACAAAAATACGTCAAGAAGCATAAGTGGAGAGACATTCTTATAATAGAGGCACTCTTATCAAACTAGAATGCAAATGATTTGATGATAGATTTTTCTTCATTACTGCTTTGATTTAGGAGCTCATCTTGTCAACTTTTACCCTCCCACCTCTCCTCTTGCCATATTTATGCACTTTCAGACTCTACTTTTCCTCTCAAGAAAATAGGACTGTATTTCAAGAAACACTGCCAGGTAGCTTTGGTACAAAAAATAACATTTGAAACTTATATACAGACAACTATCTATATCTATAGCTCCATACATAAAACGTGTGTGTGCACATGCGTATTTAAATATTGTTCGAGCAATATTCACAACCCAACCGGAGCAGCATTGTCAGAGATGCAGCTAGTGAAACTGACTGGAAACAGTAGCATAACAGTTACTCTTTTTTTCTTTGTTTGTTTGTTTTTTTTGTTCCAAAGACTATCTGGTTGGAGCAGACTCCCAATAAATTTTGACAATCATCTGTCAACTCTTCCTTCCCCAAAGCCATTTCCTTTCAGTTTGTAGTGACTTCACCCTCTCTGGGTGCAAATGCTTAACTACCATGTGTAGTCTCACTGGGACTATTTGCAAGACTGGGACCTCAGTTTGTATCGTTCTGTGTTGCATTACTCCTGCTTCTCCCGGTAGGCCATGATCCTACAGTGATTTACACACATGCTTAAATGTATGTATTATGTGTTGTCCCACTGAACTCCACGGGACGGTTCACAGTTTGTAAAGTTAGGGATTAAGTATGTCTTTTCAGGATCATGGCCTTTATACAGTAAACTCTTCCAGGTAGGCTTCTGTTATTATCTGGTACACACTCACCTTGTTTTACCGCACTACACATTTACACTCCTGTGTTTTGTAAATAACAATAATTATAAAGTGTGTATTTTCCAAGGTGAATTACGTGCAAAAAAGCACAAATGTGGAAAGTAAATTGGATATTTTTTTAAATCATCCTTAATTATATTAAGTGTTAGAAATACCAGTATAGGCAATGATCTGCATGTTTTTAAATATATAATTTTTGACCTTTAAACATTCTCTTTTTAAACAAACTTCGGGCCTGTTTTACTATAACCTTTACATGAATCATCTTTATTCATGTAAGCAGTCCAACTGAAGAATTATTTGTATGAAAAAGGGCTGAGCAATCAGATTATGTATGAATTTACCAATACTGAACGTATGGATAGTAACAGTGATGAAGCATGAATTAATCTATTACCTTCTGAATGGAAGGATGAAAATTAAACTTGAAGAACAGCCCAGGTATATTTTTACTAGTTATATTTATACTAAGTCCAGTGTAATCATGGCCTGAAAAAATACAACTTAAATTGTAATGTTCATCCGAGTAACGTGTTGATCACCTTTGCAACTGAACCTCCACTAGTAGGTGGAGAAGCAAATTCTATTGTACTCTTCATGAGTCCTTTTTCCACTTTTTATTTTTCAGAGGTTTTTTCCCCCTTTAAATTACTTCAAATCTTTATTGAAATATGTTTTATTCAATAAATACTGATTGAACACATACCCAAGCTATTTACAGATGTATATATCAGCAAAAATAAACAAACTCTCTCCCTCCTCTGACCCCCACCCAAAAAATCTGGCAACTTTACAGGTCTATTAATCCAATTGAAAATGTAGCTGTTGTATTTAATGAGTAAATTGCCATATGACCTAATCTTTTACATGCATTTTGAAATACCTAGCACAATTTTCCAGTACTCTAAAGAGGAAAAAAAATATTTTTGTATCCTTATGAAGACAATTATACAGAGAAAAAGGGGAAAATAAGAAAGGTCAGTGAATAATAATTGTATGAAGGAACCCTACAAGTCAGATGCAAAACAACTTATGGACCATCCAGTTCTATCTCCCTTCTCATGAGGAACTAGTCCTTAAAGTACATTTTCCAGTACTTTGTTCAGGCAAGTTTTAAAAAATCTCAAGCAATGGGGTGTTAAGTACTTCCCTTAACAGACCATTTGACACTCTCGTGGGAGTCCCTGTCAGGAAGTTGTCTGGATAGTCAGCATAAATTTTCTGTTTCTTAATTTCAACCCACTACTCATTGTAAGGATCCACAATAAATAATTGCTCTGTCTTTAACATTCTTCTAATATTTGTCAATTGTTAACATGTATCCCTTAGTTATTATAGCCAAGCTATAGTATACATACATAGCTCTTTGAATCTTTCCTCACCAGTCAGTCCTTCCAGCTCCTTATCTGTTGCTCTCTGAACTTTCTATTTTGTCAGCATCTGGTAACGTGGACCAGAAACAAATTCTACACAGAGCACTACAGAAAAGAACTATTGTAATCCTATTGTGTGATATGATGCCATTACTGTAAGTGCAGACATTTCACATTGAAAATTCATGTCCAACTCATTGTCCATTATCTCCTCAAGGGTTTGCCTCTACCCACCCCTAAGATGTACTAGTGGACAGTTTCTAAGATGAATCTCATTTTGTTACCTTCCACCTATAGCAGGAACCTAATCTCTCGAAATCCCTTATAATTTCTCTCTCTGTTCACTGCTGTTTAGAATGCCTCACAATTTGGGTATCATCTGTAAACTCCATAACAGCGCCGCAGGCACTAGAACACAGATCATTAGTGATGGTGTTAAATAACGCCCCATTTACGCAAACCCTACCAAACCCTAGAAGGCAATTCCTCTCAGCTTGATATATTGCTGTTTTATCAGTACCATTTGTTTCTGGTCATTAAGCCAGTTTTCATATCACATCACAGCATTCCTAGATAAGCCAATTTGAAATGAATGTTCAGGTCAGTTATTGTGGGACACAATATCCATTGCTTTACTAAAAATCAAAAAAATATATTTAATCTACTGTATTTCCTTCACCCACTATTTCCCCCTCACCCCAAAGATGGGACTTTCAAAGATAGTTAGGCATTTAAAATCTACTGAATGTCAAAACTCCCTTAGGGTATGTCTACATTGCAAAGAAAAACCCACAGCACCAAGTCTCAGAGTCCAGGTCAATTGGCTCAGGCCTGAGGGGCTCGGGCTTGATAGCAGTGTAAGTGTTCCTCCTTGGCTGGAGACCGAGCTCCGAGACTCTCCTCCCTCACCAGGTTTCAGAGCCCGGGTTCCCGCCCCAAGCCTGAACCACTGTACTGTTATTTTTAGACCCACAGCCTCAGGCTCATGGGCCTTTGTCAGTTAACCCAGGTGGTTCAGAGACTTGGTGCCACAGGTTTCTCTTTGCAGTGTAGACATATGCTTAGTCTCCTTTAAATTCCCAGCCTTAATTCTTGACAAAAACTATTTGGACTAGCAACATTTATTCTTTACAATCCCACACTCTTTATTACTTATAGCTCCATTACCTCCCAGAATTAAGGCATGTTTTCACCTCATACAATAATAACTAAAGGTAAAGGAGTGGAAGGCAGTGTGTGTTACATTCATGTAATTACCACACTTTTATCAGCAGAAACTATATGGCGCTGTGTGAAGTTGGGAAACGATAACAAATAAAACTGCCAGAAATAAATGCCTCCCTGATTCCTTTGATTAGCTGAATAATCAAGCCATTGTTTCTGTGGTTGACCTTTCCTGAAATGATATACCTGATTATCAGCTTTCCTACACTGCCTTCTCACTAAATACTGTTCTCTTTATTGTATTCTTTTGCTCAATTTGGGAAGATTTTTTTTTAATCTCCTTTTCGCCTACTGAAATTGTCAGTATCTCCCAAAATACTAACTCTTATCCAACTCCTTGACCTGTTTGATCAATGTAATTGAATGCTTAACTCTTATTTATATGATTCTGTTTAAAGTATCACACTAAAATCAGACATATTCTTATAGCTGTAGCTCTTCATACTACACGCAATATATGCAAGCTCCTATAACAGCTTATATGAAAACAGTATATGACATTTTCTCCCACACATCAGCAACTGCTAACACCTTTGATTCACTCGTTTAGCATCACATCACCGCCCCACAAGCTGAAATGTATACAAAAATCCCTTGATCTTGTCAGATGTTGAATTTCACAAAAAAATTGTCACAAGATACTGTAGAACATTTTGTTTTAGATATACGATCTGATCCAGCAACACTTATTTGAGTGATCCTTATTCACCGTGGAAGCATCATCTCTTTAAAATAGGACTTCTTGCAAGAGTAAGGATTATTCACATGAGACAATGTTGCAGGATCAGACCCATAGCTACAAGTTAACTTGTCTGCTTCAGCTTTCCAGAAAAAAAAGCATGAATAGCATTTGTTGATGAAATTTATGGAGCTAGTTTTAGAAAACACCTAATGTCAGCAGAGGGAACTATTTTTATCACAGTATATTGTTTAACGACCCTTGATGGTCATCAAATTTAGTGCACCTATAAAATACAAGGCAGATGCAGAGGATGAACCAGCAATTTAGAAAATACTAAAGAAGAGAAAATTATCCAGTCAAGTTTCCATTTGCCACATAGCAAATCCACTGACAATGCCGCTTCTGAATGTAAAATGAAAAAGAAATTTGTATCTGTATAGCACACTAAGTCAAAGGGAGATTATATACTATATTAACTGCAATTAGAATTGTCTAATTTTGAAACTCTTTGCAATGTCAAGAACAAATTTAAGCAAATTATCAAAATTATGAGACACAGTGAATGACTGGAAGGAGTCAACAAGCTGAGTAAGTGACATTCAGAAAATAAGTGAATTTAAACCTCACAGCAAAATCCTTATCAAATGAATCTGAGACTGATTTCACAACTCAGTTAATTGGGAGTAATGCCAGTGACATTAATAGAACTATATCTGTGTCAATCTCATGAGTGAAATCAGAACCAGAGCACCAGATGTTCACCTGGTATAAACTGGTGTAGTTCACTGACTTCAGCAGAGATATGTTGCTTTACACCAGCTGAGGATGTGGCCCAGAGTCATTAACACTACCTTAATGGTAATCTAAAATTAGGGATTTTTTCTCCAAATGAGTGATGTGACAGTTTAGTATATAACTGCATATATCTATATCAATCATCAAACTCCATTTTCCTTTGTGAGCACCATTTTCAGTCTAGGTCTGTACTTTGCCTACATTTTTGCCTTTTCCCCTTCATCTTCTGCTGAAAACTTCCAAGAAATGTCAGGAGAAATTATTGCACCTAGCGAAGGGCTAACGATGGAGAACAATCAATACTAGTTGGTCTTTCAAACAAACAGAAACTCCCTGGGCCAATGAGATGGCTACTGCTCAGAAGAACCATCTCTGCAAAGTGGGTCTGAAACCAAAAATAGATCACCTGATGAGGGACTTGAAGTAACCCACAAGAGTCACCAGATGATACCTGGAACCTGATTGAAAGGACCGCTCACTCATCAGCCATTTTAGAGAAGATATCAAAGTAGCCAAAATTGGGCAGGACGAAAGGAGGGTCCTAGGACCCTGACTAAAATGCAAAGTACTGAGATGTGCTTAACTTTAAGCATGCCCTTATTTCCCATTTTTCAGAGTGGTAGCTGTGTTAGTCTGCATCTGGAAAAACGAGGAGTCCTTGTGGCACCTTAGAGACTAACACATTTATTTGGGCATAATCTTTCGTGGCCTAAATGGTATAAGCATTTAGAATCATAGAAATGGAGGATTGGTCACCTGGTCCAATCTGGGGCAAGACTAAGTACTACCTAGACCAGGGGTTGGCAACTTCTGGCACATGGCTTGCCAAGGTAAGCACCCTGGCGGGCCAGGCCAGTTTGTTTACCTGCCGCGTCAGCAGGTTCGGCCGATCGCGGCTCCCACTGGCCACGGTTCACCGTCCCAGGCCAATGTGGGTGGCGGGAAGCCGGGGCCAGCACATCCCTCGCCTGCGCTGCTTCCCGCAGCCCCCATTGGCCTGGGACGGTGAACCGCGGCCAGTGGGAGTCGCTATCGGCCGAACTTGCTGATGTGGCAGGTAAATAAACTGGCCCGATCCGCCAGGGTGCTTACCTTGGCAAGCCACGTACCAGAGGTTGCCAACCCCTGGTCTAGACCATCCCTGAAAACTGTTTGTCTAACCTGTTTTTTTAAAAACCTCCAGTGACAGAGATTCTCTAGGTAATTTGTACCAGTGCTTAAGGACGCTGACAGCTACAAAGCTTTTCCTAATGTCTAACCTAAATCTCCCTTGCTGCAGTTTAAGCCCAATACTTCTTGTTCTGTCCTCAGTGGTTATGGAGAATAATTTATCACCCTCCTCTTTATGTTAACCTTTTACATACCTGAAGACTATCATATACCCTCTCAGTCTTCTTTTCTCCAGACTAAACAAATCCAGTTTTTTCAATCTTTCTTCATAGTCATAGGTTTTCTAGACTTTTAATCATTTTTGTTGCTCTCCGATGGACTTTCTCCAATTTATCCACATCTTTCCAATTCAGGCCTTATCAGTGCTGAAGTGCAGATTACTGCTCATATCTTGCTTACAATATTCCCCCTAATACATCCCAAAATGATGTTCACTTTCTTTGCAACAGTTATACTGTTGACTCATATTTAGTTTGTGATCCATTATAACCCCCAGATCCTTTTCTGCAGTACCCCCTCCTAGGCATTTCCCATTTTATATTTGTGTAACTGAATATTACTTCCTATGTGTAGTACTTTGCATTTGTCCTTATTGAATGTCATCCTATTTATTTCAGACCATTTCTATAGTTTGTCCAGAACATTTGAATTCTAATCCAGTCCTCCATAGCACTTGCAACCCCTGCCAGCTTGGTATTGTCCACAAACTTTATAGGTGTACTCTCTATGTCATTATCCAAATCATTTATGAAGATGTTGAACAGAACCGGACCCAGGACAGATAGTTGTGGGACCCCACTCAATATGTCCTTCCAGTTTGACTATCAACAGCTGATGACTACTCTCTGAGTATGGTTTTCCAACCAGTTGTGCACCCACCTTATAGCAGATTCATCTAGGTTGTATTTCTTTAGTTTGCTTATGAGAAGGTCATGTGAAACAGTATCAAAAGTCTTCTTATTAAAATCAAGATATATCTTATTTACTGCTCCCTCCCCCCATCCACAAGGCTTGTTACCTGTCAGAAAGGATATTAGGTTATTTTGACATGATTTTTTCCTGACAAATCCATGTTGACTGTTATGTATCACCTTATTTTTTTCTACATGTTTACAAACTGACTGTTTTATTATTTGCTCTATTATCTTTCCCAGTACCGAACTTCAGTTGTCTGTTCTATAATCTATAATCCTCTGAGTATTTGCTTAAGGTTGGGAGGCTGTCTGTAAGCGAGGAATGATCTACAACCTATCCTGAAAGATGATCCCTCACTCTCACAGATCTTGGGAGCTCTGTCCACATATCTATTCAAGTGACACCATCATAGGACCTAACTACATCAGCCACACCATCAGGGGCTCATTCACCTGCACATCTACCAACGTGATATATGCCATCATGTGCCAGCAATGCCCCTCTGCCATGTACATTAGCCAAACTGGACAGTCTCTACGCAAAAGAATAAATGGACACAAATCACTAATTGAATTTTTTTCCCCCCATGTTAAGTTCTCCTCACACCTTCTATGGGTCATCTCGATTATCACTTCAAAGTTTTTTCTTCTGCTGCTACTGATAGCTCATCTCAATTGATTGGCCTCTTACAATTGGTATGCGTACTTCCTTCATCTTTTCATGTTCTCTGTATGTATAAATATCTTCTGTCTGTGTGTTCCACTCTATGCATCTGAAGAAGTGAGCTGTAGCCCAAGAAAGCTTATGCTGAAATAAATGTGTTAGTCTCTAAGGTGCCACAAGTACTCCTGTTCTTTTTCCTCCTGATTGAGTAGAGGGCTTACGCTGTCCTTGGTCTTCCTTTTTATTCTCACATATTTGTAAAATGTTTTCTTGTTACCCTACATGCTTGTGTTTTTTTTATATTCACCTTTTTTTTTGTAATTTGACCTACTTTCCACTCTTTGTGTGACTCTTTTCTGAATTTCAAGTCATTGAAGCTCTTTTGGTTAAGCTAGGATGGCCTCTTACCATACTTCCTATCTTTCTTACGCATTGGGATAGTTTGTTCTTGTGCCCTTAATAATGTCTCTTTAAAAAACTACCAACTCTCCTGAACTCTTTTATCCCTTAGACTTGCTTCCCACAGGAACTTGCCTACCAACTTTCTGAGTTTGCTAAAATACACCTTCTTAAAGTCCGTTGTCTTTATTCTGCTGTTTTCCCTCCTACTATTCCTTGGAATCATCAACTCTATCATTTCATGATCACTTTCAACCAAGCTGCCTTCCACCTTCAAATTCTCAACTAGTTCATCCCTAGTTGTAAGAATCAAATCAAGCCTCTCCTCTAGTCACTTTCTCCACCTTCTATAAGAAGTTGTCTCCAAAGTATTCCAAGAACTTGTTGGATAATCTCTGCTCTGCTGTTATTTTCCCAACAGATCTCTGAATAATTGAAGTCTCCCTTCACTAACAAGTCCCGTGTTTTTTTATGAATTTGTTAGTTGTTTAAAAAATCCATCTATTTCTTCTTCCTATCTAGTGGTCTATGGTAGACACCTATCATGACATCACTCTGGTTTCTTATCTTTTTTATCCTTACCCAGCTTTCAACAGGTCTGCCTCTCACTTCTATCTCAACCTCAGTATAAATGTACCCATCTTTAATATAAAAGGCAACACCTCCTCCACTTTCCCTGCTTGTCCTTCCTGAATAAGCTGTATATTTCTATACCAATATTCCAGGCATGTGAATTATCCCACGAAGTTTCTGTGATGCCAACTATGCCATATTTGTGATTATTCACTAGTATTTCTAGTTCTTGCTGTTTATTTTTCATACTTCTTGCATTAGTATACAGACATTAGGATGTTCATTAGATTTTCCCCTCTAAATTCCGTCATCACCCCTTTATCCTTGCTGTGATTGTCCATGTTCCTCCCAGATTCTGTCCCTTCATGCAGGTCCCCATGTTTTGGGCTCACTTTTTTCTCCTACCCACCATTGAAACCAAGTTTAAAGCTTGCCTCACATGCTTCAAGTGTTTTACTGAATCAGGGCCACAATCATTTCCAGTTTTTCTATAAAGTTAGGCATAATATGGTAATTTCTTTTATTTTTAAATATGAAAGCAATTCCATGTGGATATTGGTGACATTGGCTATTCTGTATCTGCTGTTCCAGTTCCACAGGCCGAAGAAAGGACATATTCTGAGCAAACCTCACTTTTTTTCCCCACACACAAAATTTTAGTATAACGTTCTCAGCAGTAACAACAACAAGGAGTCCTTGTGGCACCTTAGAGACTAACACATTTATTTGGGCATAAGCAGTGGAACTCCCTGTCTTGATAACCTGCTGGAACCCAAGTTTGCTGACTTTCATACAGCAGTATCATGCAAACCACATGGCTGGGTATAAATAAACAAACAAGCCAAAATTCTATGAGCCCTATATATCTGATTTATACAATTCCTACCAATTATGTAACACCACAGGACTGGTCGTAGTTACTCTCCTTTATCCAATTTACCTTGGTGAACAAGTAATAAAGCAGTATTTCAATAAGTGGTTCTAATTTACCTCTAGGTCAAGTTTAAACTTTTTTGTTGGGGTTAGATCTGCTTCCTTTACACATTTACCGGTTTATTTAAAAGGGGAAAATGTTTTCCAACACTGATTTCCTGCACTCTGTTCCAAGGTAAAAACAAAACAACACCACCACTACCACTCATTGACAATCAAAAAACCAGGACCTTATACTATGTCTACAGGTTACTCATTTGTCATGCATCAGAGGGATAGCCGTGTTAGTCTGTATCCACAAAAACATGAGGAGTCCGGACTCCTCATTGTTCATTTGACATGTACAGCAACATCAGTGGAGAAACAGGACATTCACTGGAAATTCACAATTTAATGAATTCAAGCAGACCTGGACAATTATAATATTCTAATATTATTGGAGCAGAGAGTAGGTTAATGAGAAATATTTCAACTCATGAGGGATGAGCTTACACATGCCATGTGCAACTCCCTCCAGTTCTCTCTCTCTTGCGTTATGAGGTCATCCCTATCTTGAGAAAATATTTTTCACATTAGTTTCTTCTCTGTCTTGTGGTCTCTGTTTTCAAGACCACAAGACAATAAGGAATTTACTGTTAAATAAATTGTCTACTTAACAGTACATTTCAACACATGCACAGTCCAAGATGGCGGGCAGCATTTATATAACATTAATTCACGTAACAGCACAGTCAAAAGAAAAGAATAAAAATAGAGAAATAAAATAGATAAACCAAAAGAGATGTTTAAAGCTTTTTTTTTTTTTTTTAATTGGTATGGCAGAGCCATTATCCAAGTGTAGACCTTAATCAAGAAAGAAATGGAAGGAGACTGGGAAGAGAAGGAAGCAGAGAAGGATAGTAAGAGGCCATATTAATGGTAGGCGGGGTGAAAGTAAGCCAGTACGGGCTGGTACTCTGTACCGGTAAGAACCCGCACCAGCCCATACCCAGCCCACATGGCAGTGCTTTAATGTCCCTCCCCTTTTGCCTCTCCTGTTGATGGCAGGGGGGAAGGGGCAGCAACATTAAAGCGCTGCCGTGGCAAGGACCATCCTTTAACATTGCTGCCCCTCCCCACCACCTCTCCCGTCGGCGGCCCTGCCGGTAGGGTCCATACCGGCAGAGCTGACAGGGGAGGCAAAAGGGGCAGGGACATTAAAGCGCTTTAAGAATGGTCCTTTTCCACAGTAGTGCTTTGTTGCTGCCCCCACCTCCCCGTATCGGTAAGGGTCCTCAGTTACTTTCACCCCTGATGGTACGGAAAGAGAGGATACCAACAGAGAACTTAAAGACAGATGTCATCTTTAAGATATCTCCTGTGGACAGAATTTATGATGAGAGAATTTCTTGAAGGAATCCCTAATATTGAGAGAATAAGTACAAATTGCTGCTTCTTGTGTGAATGATTTTCCTTCATTATGAGCAAGGAAGAAAATTTTTCTCCATGAGTAATGGAGCAACTGGCTCCTTGCAGTGTCTCAGCAGGACTGTGGTATAAGTCTATACCAAACATACATCACAGTATTATGGAGAGGGGGGCTACCAGTGCATGCTATATTTGAGGTTGCAAAATGGTATCTATTACAACCCCCATTTCAAAGTGCTCACCACTTTCTGTAACATGCATCTTTTGGGATGAACTCTTCTGTGCTTGGCTTGCACGCAAAGGTTATTTTGAGTATACTAAAAAAATATATACAATTTTCCAATGCAAAAAAGGGGAAAAAATCAACACAACTTTATTTTAAAAACATGGCTACAGCAAAGAAGGCTGAAATCAGACTGCTGATGGTACAACTTGCAGGAAGGAGATTGTAACTGCCTTGCTGAGATGCACATAGCAAACTCCTCTGAAAACAATAGCCTTAGCTTCAGGGACAAAAGAAAATCATGGACATGGAGGGGAAATGTGGATCCTGCTACTTCAGGGACTCTGCAATTTCTGCTGCATCTAAAATATACTGTAGATTCTAAGCTTTTCTTTAAAAATTGACAGCACGCTGCCCCCCAACCAAAGAAAGGTAAGAACACTTTTTTCCCAAATCTCACTCATTTCAATGAGGGGTGGATTTCAAAGGCAAGCTGGAAACACTTACATGTTCACATTATTATTACAAAAGAGAATTGCTATGCAAAATTCTGTTAATTTAGATTTAAACTGATGCAGTTAAAAAATGACAAAATATCAGAAAATGCAGGCATTAAGTTGGTAATTCCCACATTAACTCGACTACATTACACATATATTTTTGATTCCTGTTTCCCTGGGTTCTGTGTAGTTTGGTAAATTATTCCATATGTTGTATAAATGTACATGATAAAATAATCAGGGCACACAATGATGCTGATTTAATGCAGCAACCCTCACTTTTGAATTACTTCAATTTTTGGAATTTTAACCATGAATCCTTTTTCCCCCCCCATTAAACTTACATACTGGTTGGACATTAATCTGACTTCCACAATAAACAAGATAATTAGAACAATCAGGAAAAAAGTCATCAGTGTTGCATAATTAGCTGCAGGGTATCTTTGGTGATCATTTAGGAGTCAATTAGTGCAGTATACAACAGCATACCCAAAGCACCCATATGAAACTCAAACTCGTGAATTACATTAATCCACTCACCACATTTGGGGAAAGACTTACAGGCTAAATCTACATCCTAGTGCATAGCCTCAGTTATCAATTTTATTATTGCTTACTCGTTTCCAGTACTGTCCATGATGTGCTAGGCGCTATACTTGTAACAAGGAAGGCATAATCCCTGGCCTCTAGAGTTTGCAGTCTACGAGATCAACAAACAAAGGGTAGCGGAAAAGGATAGAACCAATATTTGGGGCCTTGTTCCCAACTTTGATGCTGCCCCTCTTCACTATCCACCTTGCTATAAAAATGGAACAAAACAAACAAAAAAACAAGCAGAGCTGGATTCTCCATGTTAGGGAGAGGCCCATTCTGGCCAATGTTCCATCTTCATCACATCCTGCAGCTCCCAAAGTTTGGGTCCATGACAGGAAGTGGATGTGTCCTAATCTTCACTTGCTGCAGAATCAGGGAGCCACAACCTGCACCTTTGTGGCTCCCCCTCTCATTTGTGCTCACTGGATACCGGTGGTGACTGGCCACATCTTGGCAAAAGAATGTTTCTCATTACAAAGGGGTTTTTATTTTAAATTAGAAATGTAAAACTCTTTCCAACAGCCTCTCTACCTCACCACTATGAGACAGCTAAATTCCGTGAGGAAGGAATTCTCTCCCTTAAGTCAATGTGTGGCAGCACAGCGGTTCTAGGAAGGTAAATGCACAAGTGATCTACATAAAATCCAATGACTCCATCCCCACACAAAAAAGAAACCATTGACACTGGACAGCAGGAAGACCCCTTAAAGCACAGACCAGAGTCAACATCCTGCACAGGAGAAGCAAACCTGTTCCAACGTGGCTGCGATCTTTCACACCCACAGAGGAAAGATTTGTCCTTATGTGAATATGATTTGAAAGCAGACACACAACTATAGCCATACCCCTGGCAGTGTGTATACTACCCAGCCACAGTGCAAAGCAAGGCGTAACTGAAGGATCTGGTCAATTGCTTTTATTAAAAACTAGATATATCAAGAGGCTAATGAGTATAATCTAATGCCACACTCATAAGGCCAATAGGCAAGTTATTCTCTATCATCATTGATACTTTATTACTATTTATACAGATTTAATACGCTAAATAACTTTACTTCTTGTTAATTAAGTAACATGTTTTATGTTTAAAGAGTAAAATTATTCTTTTGATTGATAAACCAACATTCAAGCAAGTGAAAAGGCTTCACGACACTTTATTCCAACGCTGCTTATGATGTTTTAATGTTACATTTTGTCAATAAGGTTGCCACACTCATATAAGTAAGACATGAGACTTTTTTCAGGCATTCCACGTACACTCAGTAAGCATGCTACCCAGGGTCGAAATTCTAGATCCTTTTCTACTGAGCAAGCAACTAATCGTCCTTAATTTCCTCTGGCAAAAAGATGGCTGTTATGGTCCCAAACACTAAGGAGAGTTTGCGAGCTGCCTTCCAGTGCAGATGGGTAGAGAATTTCAAGGACATGCAATATATCAAAAAATGCAGATGGTCACAGATCCAGTATAAAGGGAAAGGAACTATCATCAGGGTGTATTAATGCTGTGTTGACAGAGCATAAAAAAAATAAATGGGCAGGTATGAGAATTCTTACATTCCCTATGAGGAAAGTTATACGAGCAGAAGGATTCATGTGGCAGTTTTCAAGGCCAGTTTAGCCACTAGGCAGAACAGGCCTAGGGTCTGAGACACTGAATCTGTGGCCTTCTATGGTTTTTTTGGAGGGCTGTTGGCTTTTTGGGGGTGGAGGGGTGTTTGTTTTTTGCATTATTGCAGTCATTGGAAGTTCTCTCTCTTTCTAGGATCACATTATGATGTCACATACACAAACAGGTATGGCTTGGGCTCTGGAGAGCTCCATAAGAGGCTGCAGAACTAGATGGCTCCCCATTTCCACAGCAGAGGACCTCTCACTACTAAGGCTTTGTGAAATAGTTAGCCACTACTGCTGCTGTTCTTGTTGGCCCTTATTGTCTACCCCATGTTCAGGCCAATTGGGAAGAATGAGGCTGCATTCTACATGAGTGAGTTAGGGTTTCCCTTCTCCCAGTCAGCTGTAGAACCCAGGGTTTGGACATGATGGAGGAATAAGCAGGTTCCTCAGCCCACCACTACTGCACCTCTTCTGGTGAAAAGAGGAGGAAAAGCCCTCCCATCGGCCTAGTGTTCATATAATTTGGATGGGCTGGGAAGAGAAGGACTTTGGCTTGCTACTCTGCATTGCTGATGGGCCCAGGTTTCCCTCTTCCTCAGCCCACTGCTGTTCCACCTCTTCAGGCAGATGGGGAAGGAGGAACTGCCATGCTTTTGGGGATGCAGCACCTGAGCAGACAATTCTTACTGGGGGTTGGAGGAAAGTCTTCAAAATCCCCTTTCCCAAGCAAAACATGGTGGAATGTGAGTGCATGGGGTCCAGTGGGGTGCTGGGGTTCACACCTCCTGGAGTGGGCCCTGTGGGGTGCTGGGGTTCACACTCTGTGCCACCATTGCTCTGTCTACAAGCAGCGAGTTTTATGAAGATGAGGGTGTAGACATAGTGGGGGAGGGGGACAGAGTTAGTGGGGGAGGGATTCAGCTCTCTCTACAGGTTGAGGGAAGGCCCATATTTGTACTTCATCTAGGACCTCATACCTCAATGTTACATGTATGAATGTCACAAACCTGAATCCAATAGTCTCATGATTAAGCATGGTCAACAATAACACACATTCTTATCTTTTTACAAATTGACTCATTCTGAAGTCCAAAACTCCCAATTTAGAACAAACAACAGGACAAATAAAAGCTCCAGATGATACAAGAATCTCAGTTCATGTATTTCAGTCAAAATATAAACTGATTTAATTAATCTAAAACACCCTTAAACCTCAGAGCTGTATATCTCTTTCCCATTTATGTCTGTGTGGGAACCATCACCATAGGGATTATTGATTTTGCACAAGCTAGAAATCATTGATTTAGGATGAACAAATGTCTAATTTTAAGCAGTAGAGGAGAGTGATAACCAGATGTGGTATAATCCTGGGGGAAATATGTATCCTATGTCTAAACAAATGGTGATTTAGGGTAAATTAACTCTGGAAACTGAATCTCATTTTTCTCTCTGAAGGTTGCTGTGAAAGATACCCAGACAGAAGTGGAAGATTACATCTCTCATACCAGAGTTACTCATAAGAGGGAGAAAATTCAGAGGATCATATTAAAATTAAGATATAAAGTATAGGTGTCCATTCCACACTCTGAGGGGTACAGAAGGAAAGGAAGAACTATCTACCTAGTTAGATACTACCATAATTGAGGTACAGATACATTTGTTTACTCTGAACAACACTTTGAGTTGGGATACCATAATTTAATGCCTGTGGTCTGGGAAACATATTCCTGACAGTTCATTGGGCTGCTTTATAGCAGCCCAGATGAAGTGGGTTAAAAATGGATTGAGTCATTCACCATCCTATTTTAATAGTAGGTAATACTAGAGGGAACAATTGTTTCCTCTGGGCATTCTCTCCCTTTCCTGACTTGGCTGTTTACTCCAACACGGTCACTTGTTCTCAACCTCACTCTACCCATTCTCCATGCCTGCTTTCTCTCACCTCTCCACCTCCACTGCCTCCTTTCCCTGTCTTTCTATTTAGTCCCCCTCTTGCAGCCCCTTCACCTCAACCCAAAAGAAAGATATCAAAAGCAAAGCAAAAAAAAAAAATGTGGAACTAAAATGCAGATGGCAGACCAGCACTTTATTCACTGTGCTTGTTATGTTATATCCCTTTCCCACAATGCTTTGTCTGTCTTGTTGCGACTATAAGCAAGTCAGGACAGGGAGTGTCTTACACTCTGTTTGAACCATGGACCAATCTCGGTTGGCCTCTTGGCATTACCATAATCTAAATAAACTATAATACCGACATTTGCATGTGCATTTGCAACAAGGTAGAGAACAAATTATTTCTAATCAGTGCAGAGGTATGTGTTAAATTAAAAAGAGAGGTAGTAAATTAGAGGATCCTAAAGTATTTTTCATGATAATATAGACCACACTGGATCGAAACCTTTATATTTGAATATATCTATCCAAATACCTACACCATTTCTCACAATGACCATTTTTACAATGATTTTACAAGCAGAGTGAATGTGGGATTTTTGTCAGAGATGATAGAGGAAACAGTGTCGATATTTAAATATTAATGTATCCTAGTGCATTTACTTGTCTGAGAAACTGACATAGCTACTTAGTGCAAATAAATCAAATTTAAGAAATTATAATTACTGCAAATTGAGTTTCACCTTGACAAAGAATGGAACTCTAGTTACTCTCAGGGAAAAAAAAAAAAGAGAGGAAACTTTTGTATGCTTGAATATTTCTAGTATGGAGATCATTAATACCTAACAACATTAAGTTCACAGGTCACATCCACAGGGCTGGCTCCAGGCACCAGCCAATCAAGCACGTGCTTGGGGTGGCGCCTTGTAAGGGGCGGCCAATCTTGAGGTGGCGGGGGGCGCTCAGTGTTTTTTTTTTTTTTTTTTTTTTGGTTCGGCGGGGTGGCGCTCGAGGATTTTTTTGTTGGTGTTTTCGTTTTGGTCGGGTGGTGCTTGGGGGGTGGGTTGTTTTTGTTTCGGTGGCATGGCGCAGCGCTGGGGGGGGCTGTTTCAGCGGCGTGGCACCAGGGGGGTGTTTCGGTGTGCGGCGCTCGGGGGAGTGTTTTCGCAGGGGCTCTTTTTTTTTTGCTTGGGGCGGCAAAAAAGTTAGAGCCGGCCCTGCACATCCAAGACTTTGTTGAAAATTTAGGGGAAAATACTTATTGAAAGATATATAACATGATCTTCAATTCCTAATAGTTTAGGAGAAGTAATCAGTCACATGTCACAATGTTCTAATACCATTAACTTCAGTAAATACGTATTATTCTTACTGAAAAAATGCTTTACAAAAGAATGCAGAAGCATTTTATGTTCTAAACTTTCATTTCATAAGGGAATTCATTTTAAATGTCTGAATACAAATGTTGCATTTCTATACCAAGTATATGCGTCAAGCCAATGTGTTTGTACAATTTTCCAGGGACAATCTACAGTATCACTACAGAAAAGCCAATTCATCTGCACCAATGACCTTCAAACAGAGTCCCAATCAATATAAATGCACACTAAAATTTACCCACCCATTTTCAGTAGCAAACTTCAGTTATGACAATTTACAGCTCCCATGCTGTCTCGGGATAGATTGCAGAAAACCATCCTACCAAGATCATTTCCCAGTGGAGTATTGGTGCAACAAGGCTTGAAATCAAATACTGGTTCTGTGGTCTACACACCATTTTTCTTTCTAGCATCTCATCTGGTCAGACTGTAGAAATGTGATCTTGAAAATGGGAGAAACTAGTGTCATAGATTATGTGATACTTTTGCCAATTGAACATGTACTTGCATACCTGAAAAGGTTAACTATTCAACCAGCATGGTATCAAGATGAAAACATGTTGAAATCCCTGGTCAGTAGATAGATGTTTTGCCAAAAATGAATAGCCCTACAAGTATGTGCTGTATGTACATGATAATGATACCTAATAAAAATGTAAATAAGGTAAATTAAGTGCAAGAAGTTAAATGATGCTGGCAGTGCCATAACTCTAAGCAAAACATTCTTTGCATAATTTTCACAGTAAGTTTAAGAAAAGGAAAAAAGAAATAAAAACAAATTCTCTACACTGTGTCACAGCTTTCCAAACCTAAACAATTTTCTCGGCTAATGAATTCACAATAGGAAATCAAGAATAAACCATTTTTCAAGGTTCAGCAGTGTGGAAAACCTTTTGTTCGCTTTTAAATTTGCTGTTTGGTTTAGATACATAGAAAGGAAAAAATAAAACATGTCCAGGAGTTTGTCAAATGGAAAATAGACAGTTATATATTTGCTGTGTATTTTATTTATCAGACTACTACACCAATCTGTTATTCTCTTTCATCTCTTGCTCACTGCTATTGATATATTTTCATAGGGTGTCTAGTGTGTGCTAATCATTATGGACTTGATCCAGAGCCCATTGTAGTCAATGGGATGGCTCCCACTGACATTACTGGGCTTTAGATGATAAGGCTCGACATCTGGGAACTGACAGTCAGGAGGCATGGGTTCTGTCACTGAGGTGCTCTGTGGCTTTGCCCAAATTTTCAGAAGTGGTCTTTATTTTGGGATGCTTCAAATGTTGATTGGCCAGCACAAACACTCCCTGGCTCGTCTCAGGCATGCCTGTACCCCCATGTGTGAAGTGTGTGTCCATCTCATAGTTTTAGCTCTGAAATTTGCTGGGAATACTGCTGCCCAATTTATACAAACTCCCATTTTGCACACACAGTTCATCCCTCACTTGGAAATGGGTGTAACTCTTATGCTCTTATGATCTGGCCAACCCTGGCATCTGAAAGGTTTTAGGGCCAGTAGCATCTCATCCAGGCTAATGCTTTGTTGCATTGCCAGGAGCCTCCTATCAGAGATGTAAAGGCATGTAGTTAGACTCTATCTCCTATCTAGCAGATTGAACTGTGTTTACTCTGAAAGGTATGCCATTCTCAGCGTATCTAGCACCAGTACTGACTTTCCTGGGCAATACCTTATCCTCACTTCCTAGTGCTAGAGTCTCACTAGCATGCACTGTCGTCACTTGGGTGCAATCAACGCTGGCTTCTTCGTGATGCTTTCTAATGGCTTGCAATCAGACTGCTGAGTCACCTTGTGCCCAAAGGTGAATAGATGGAATCATTCCATTCTGAAGAACAGGTGTCAGTTGCTCCTTTTCTATCCAAGCACATCCCTTTTCTGTGCCCATCAGGGTTCTACCAGCAAATACTATGGGGCTGGTGGCTCCATAGGCCTCATTCTGAGGTGTTACACTTATGTTCTAGCTGCTCTTCAGGGTTGCAGTACTTTAAGATTGGTGCTTCACTTAAGATTTTCTTTATACTTTCAAATTCCTGTTCCGGGTTCTCTGACCATTCCCACACTGCACCATTGTGTGTTAACTGTCTCACAGATTCATAGGTTTCTAATAGGTGTGCACAGAATCGGGAAAGATAGTTGGCCATCCCTATACATTGCTAGTCATCCCTGTAAGGTGCTAGACTGCCTTCACATCCTTTGATCTGGGCATTTCTTTTATGACTCTCAGTTTCTTAGTCTGACAAAGACCTTCAGAGGTCGTGGATTGTATCTTCCTTGTCATTTTTTCTACAATAAGAATCTCATCTGTCACCATCTTTATACCTGGGAGATCCTCTAATGCAGTGGTGGGCAACCTGCAGCCCGCAGGCCCCATGCAGCCTAGCAGGGTAATCCACTGGTGGGCCACCAGACTGTTTGTTTACATTTGCACAGCCACCCGCAGCTCCCAGTGGCCGTGGTTCGCCATTCCCGGACAATGGGAGCTGCGGGAAAAGCGCGGGCCTGACCACCGCTTCCCGCAGCTCCCATTGGCTGTGAATGGTGAACCGTGACCACTGGGAGCTGCAGACGGCCAGGTAAATGTAAACAAATTGCCTGGCAGCCCGCCAGTGGATTACCCTGACAGGCTGCGTGCGGCCTGTAGGCCGCAGGTTGCCCACCACTGCTCTAATGCCTGGATCAGTTTACACTGGAAGACCAGTGGGCCTGGGCTCATGCTCATAGGCATTCATGCCCAGCAGTACCTGCCAAATGGTGTGGCAAAGGTTATCAGGGGGCTGGATGACTCATTTAATTTAATATACCAGAATCCATTCTTGACAACACAAACTGCCCTGGATAAATCAGGTAGTATTTCCTCAATTGCTGGTAATGGGCAGTGATTTTTTTTTTTCAGTGCTCTGTCCAAGGCCTTTCAGTCAATATAGATCCTCAATTTACTTGAAAGTTTCCTCACCACTACTAGCCTGCTAATTTTCTTTGTAGGCTTTGTAAGCTTGTCGGTCGGTTCCTTCTTCAGTGGCTCCCCTAAGGCTAATGGAATTGGTAGTCTCATGGACTGGATGTTGAAAACTATTCCTAACTTCAGCTTGCTCTTTGGGTGTCTGTCTCCATGCACTGGCCTGCTAAACCCAGGCTTGTGAGTTCAATCCTTGAGGGGGGCATTTAGGGATCTAGGGATTGGACTAAATGATCTCCTGAGGTCCCTTCTAACCCTGATATTCTATGTTCTTTGAGGTAGGAACAGTGTTTTGGAAAGTAATTTCTTTAAACTAGTATTCATTTTGAGGGGAGGGATAGCTCAGTGGTTTGAGCATTGGCCTGCTAAACAGGGCCACTTAGGGATCTGGGGCAAAATCAGTACTTGGTCCTGCTAGTGAAGGCAGAGGGCTGGACTCAATGACCTTTCAAGGTCCGTTCTAGGAGATAGGATATCTCCATTAATTTATTTTATTTTTATTTTTTAATGTACTTATATTCTGTTACAATGCTGCACAGGTTTCACAGTGACTGTTCTCCCTCCTCTCTCAAGTTGAAAATTTTCTGGTGTTGTACTGAGATCAAATCCATGGCTGATACTGCCCTGCTGCCCAGCAGT
Organism: Trachemys scripta elegans; assembly: GCF_013100865.1. NCBI lineage: Eukaryota > Metazoa > Chordata > Testudines > Emydidae > Trachemys > Trachemys scripta. The sequence goes on from NC_048302.1 coordinate 130,116,991, forward strand.
CAGTGGTATTCCTATGTATTAGCGACTATAAACTCTATGCAATAGTGTCTCTTATTTCATGGGTTTCTTACTGACAACCTGCATTTGCCCACCCAGAATGGTTTTATTGTACAACTGGTCCCATTTCACCAGTCTAATATTGCTGCTTATCAGTGGGGCTGGGATTAGATTGCAGCTGGCTCCACAGTTAACCTAGAATCAAATTGGCAATTGCTCTAATAACGTAGCAGCAAATATGGCAGCTGAATGGCCGACAGCCTTCTTCTGCAGTGCATGTATCCTGAGATACTTTCGATCTGCTGAAGTCACACTGGAAGTCTCTATGGCTTCAATCACTGTACGTACTGCTGGTTTTCTTTCATTTCCTAAGGTAGCTGCAGCAGGGCACAACGTGGTTCTGTTGTCTACACCTCTTACACTGTTGCCTACAGGATGGGCATTTTTCTTTCTGTCTTTTGTGCTGCTTTCCACAGTGTTTACACTGGACCATAATGCCTGCATTCTTGGTCAGTCTCTTTCTGTCTTGCTTTCTGGGGTCCTTTAACTTGATCCTATGTACTAGATCTGCACTAGTGGCTGTCACTGTTTTGATCCATGACCCAGACAGTTCAGATACCATTGGTATTTGGAGGCACATCTCCGGGGTTAGATCTGTTTCTCTCAACAATCTCTCCTATGAGCTGGAATCATGTCCCCCACAAATGATCCTGTCTTTAATTAGGGAATCTTTCATGTCTCCAACGTTCCATGTGGCTGCCAGAATTCTCAGCTCTGTAATGTAAGTGTCTGTTATTCCCTCTTCTGCCTCTTGGTTTCAGGTAAAAAAACAGTCTCTCTCCACAGTGTCATTCTCTCTGAGGTCACAGCACTCCTCAAATGCTTGAATCAGCTGTTCCAGTTTTTCAGGTATAAACAAGATTCAGTGGCTGGGAGCTGAAGCTAAATACATTCAGATAGAAAAGAAGGTGAACACTTTTAACAGTGAGGGTAATTAACTAGAGGAACAATTTACCTAGGTTTGTTGTGGACTCTCCATCACGTGAAGTCTTTGAATCAAGACTGGATGTCTTTCTACAAGATATTCTTTAGGTCAGCCAGAAACTATGGCTTGACGCAGGAATACGAGGGTGAAATTCTATGGCCTGTGTTAGGCAGAAGGTCAGAGCAGATGAACATAGAAGTCCCTTTTAGTCTTAGAATTTATGAATATGTAAATATATGAAAATACCAGCCGCAACAGAAGGCAGAGCCACACAGGACTCAGTCCTTATAGAGCTCAAACCTGCATCCACTGAAGTCAATGGGAGTATTGCAATGACTTCAGAAGATTCAGGATCAGACATGTAGGTCCTGATCCAAATCCCACAAAGTCAATGGAAAGAATCTGATTGACTTCAGTGAGCTGTGATCAGTCTCCTACTGCATTAGCAGTGCTTTTTGATGAGGAAAGGAAAGAAAGCTCCTATAAATTATATTGTAATTTATGATCATTTATATGCTTGCATATTGAATACTCAATTTTTATGTCCCAATTTGCAACCTTCTACATTCTGATTCATCTAATTTTAATTTTTTCCAGATTCATTCAGCAACAGAGAGGAAACCATGCTTATTTAAAAATTACCTATAAAGTGTTTTTAACACGGATTCATTGTAATACTTTCCCTTTTCTCCATTTTCCTGGTACTACTCAGTGATCAACATGATAAAATCTATATTAGGAAGCCTACTACTTTTACAATATCTGATTATCTAGTTTTAGCCTTGCAGTTAATGCTCATTTCCAAACCACTCAGAACACTAATATTTATTTTCATTAGATATTTAACCATCACTAATGGAACCACCACCATTATGTAGCTATTTATATTTTAAGATTGAACAATTAACTTTTCTCTCTTCTTTCTGTCATAATGGGGTGGGGGGGGAGGAGGACACCTACAAGTAATGGCAGTTTGCAAAGGACACTCTGGGTAAATGTGCCAGAATGAAAGTAAAGCAGCCAACTGTGGCTTTAAAAAAAACATCTGTATCTTAATTGTCACTGCAGAGGATGCTTCAGACTTGACTAAGAATCTCAAGATAAAAATACAGCTTCATAAAGGAATCCCCATTTCCCAACCCTATCTATCCTTGGGGTAGGAGGGGGAAGTCTAAGCAAAATATATTGTGGAGACATTTAAAATATATGTTGGGAAAATGTAATCAGCCTTTAAAAATCCAGTCCAATATCCCTCTTCATACTGCAGGGTTTTTTTGGTTACTCTCACACATTGCCTATGAGGGTTTCCCTCCTTTGCTTTTTGACAAGAGTCTAAACTGTATCTTTCTCGCTTCTGCTCTTTGCTTCTTCGCACACCCACTGTTTTTCACTCTCTCTCTCTTTCTCTCTCCATTTTCTCCCTCTTTTTTTTTCCATTCCCTGTCTGACAAATCATGTGTTTTTTGCATTAGCGAGCCAGCCTACACCACATCGCTGCTACCCTACTCCATCTAGTGGAACTACTGTAGAATGTATTACAAAAATCAATACTCCACAGGAGAAGGGAAGACAAGCAGAACAGCCCAGAGCCCAGTCTGACCACTAATATTTAACACGCCAGCTTCCAAAGATCACAGCTGACTGATGTGACTAGATTTAACTCTGAAACACTACTTTCCTTTATGCAATATTAAGCAGAGGGCAACGTTACTACTCAGATCACGTGTATGCCATACCCGTATTACGCCTCTGAACATGTAAACATTTTACAGAACATTACAACCTTTACAGCATTTACAACATTACAACTTTTGATTTCACTTGTATAAAATACTACTAAATGCAGAAGCATCAACCTATTTTTTAATGCTCAAAGAGCCAGCCAAAATTGTGTGTGCACACTGTGTGTGAAAGATAAAATGATGCAACCCCCTCATAACTTTTACAAGAGAGACTATGAACGCCAGTTTGGTCAATAAAGTATTTAAGCCCTCAGTGTCATGTAGGTTGAGGTAGATTAATTTTTGAATCTCTTATAGTTTAACAAGGTCTTTAATTTTATTTTAACTGTAGGCATCAAACCACACACTGCCAGTGCAAGCACAAGACATCCACTTTCTAGTGGGGTTTCTTTTAACAGAATGGTTCTTTTGATGGTTTCCTTTAGGTCTGGTCTATGAGAAAAAACACTCAGTTACAACATACGATCATAAACATTCACTATGGGCTAAATCTTGAAGTACTTAGTCAATGGAAGTCTGATCTGAGTAAAGACCGCATGATTTGCCCATGGTATTAAAGGTTCAAGATCAAGCCCCTCCACATCACATAAAACCTGACTTGGAGCTGGGCTGGCACAGTGGAACAGCTGTTCCTATGCAACCCCAGTGCCCTGCAGAATGTCTCTCTGCATTGGCCTATGGAAATCACTGAGGCATAATCAATATGGATCTCCCCTGAATCATTTTTCAGGTACTCTAATGACAGCTGTCTCAGAGAGGGTGAGGAGAGATTTAAACTGTGTAAACAGGTTGAGATAAGGGGTAAAATCCCAGCCTTATTGAAGTCAATGGGAGTTTTGCCATTGCATTTTATGGGGACAGGATTTCACCTGAGAACCTGTTTTTAGATTTTGTTGTACGGACCCAATCCTGTGAAGTGCTGAGAACACTCCATTCCCAGAGATGTCAAAGAGGCGCAAACTTCCATCCCCTGCAGCCAGAAATGGAGGTGGCATAACCACTTCCATGTGAGCGAATAATATAACAGAAAACAAGATGACATTTGCATGTCTGTCTTTGGAAATATGCATGTATTAACTATGTTGCAATATTTTGTCCATTTAAAGTCAGTATCCAAGTCAGAAAGAAAACTGTGCACACTGATGCCTCATTATCTTAAAGAGGCCAGGGCTAACTAACAGTCACAGAAATCAGACAATAGCAGGGCTTCAAAAGAGCCATAGGTCCTTACTGATAATACCACTCCACAGGTGTGCACGGCGCTGTACAGGCAAATTATAAAAACACACATACATGCCCTGAAGAGTTTACAATTAGGGAGTCTGGTCCTGCAATCTCTTAAGCACTAGTGAAACCAAAGGGACTACTTGTGTGAGTAAGAGTGTGCACATTTAGGCCCTCTCTCCCATAACTGAGCCTGAACATATCACCTCTATAATGTGTCTAAGCATCACTCACCCAAACAGGGATCCTGAATTTAGTCCAAATCCTGCCCTACAGTATCAGAGTGCAACACATTATTATTACTGTATTGTGGTTGGTTATTCTTGGTTTAAGGGTGGGGAGCTATTGCTGACTAATTTTATCGGAGGTTTTTTAAATTATTTTAGATATCTGTGGATAAACAGAAAAATTAATTAAATCCTCTCCATGCTCCTGAATCAGAGTTACTGTTTATCTTCTGAGCTCCCATTTTAAACTGCCTCCTTTATGATCCTTTATGATGAGGCACAAATTGAAATCCATTTACAAATCGCAAAAGGACCCAAGTTCCTCGTTAAAACTCGCTATGTCAACTTTGCAGGGCACTTTTATAATTAAGCCATAATTAGCAACTTAAGCATTGCAACTCAGAGTGACCCCTCAAAGTTCCCTGCTGACAAGCAGTTCTAGCTTAAGCACTTCTGTAAGATCAGGCCTCATACTGTGCGTGGTGTTAGGGAATGCACATGGTGGAGGTGACGAGGAAACAAAGGACATATCGGTCCCAATTTTGAGCAATTTATACATAAAATTTACAATTCCAAGAGTCAAACTCACTCTCAGGTACAATCTAGACCCATTCATGATAAATCTATTACGAATGAGAACACAATGACACAAGCCATTTTCCTTCCCACTCTGCTGGGAAACCAAGACTTGACTAGAACGTCTCACAAAATGGGTGGATCTAGCCTGGACTGGGCTGGGATCAGGTTAATTCAGCACATCTCCTGTGGAACCTCCACCAGCTTTCATCCCTGTGGAGCCCCAAACACAAATAAAGTTGCATTCCAGGTGTGGAACCCATGGAGGGTGGGAGGCACCAGTGCCCTTGCCTGCCTTTCCCCAGTTATATGCTCTTGCCTTCTCAGCTACATCCATGGACAGAGATAGGTGTAAACTGCACCACCCTGATGTGCACCACCAGTAGATGGCACTGTCCACATTTATTTGTCTTAGTTTCCATGTCTAACTTTCTTAAGACCTAGAGGCTTGCTCAAGCCACCATTAAACTTGCTGGAAAGACGCCTATTGATTAAAATGGTATTTGGATCAGGCCCTAAGAACATATTGATTTTGACCTAAATTTTGAAAGTGGGCTGTGCCAAAGTGTGTGCAAGTGACATAAAACTAGGCCTATGCCTAAATAACAAATGTGACCCTCACCCACTAGGAGCATAGTTTCCAATGTGCACAGAAATTGGGCTTGCAAGGGTGTGTTTCTACATTCTGAGTGTAAACCCAAATTATGGGGAAAGCTGCGCATCTCTATAAACTGCGCGCGCGCGCACACACACACACACACGCACAGAAAAGCATGTGCACAATATGAGCATACAGTTTTGAAAAGATGGGCCCACTTGAGCAAGACCATGCTAACAATATAACATGTTTGTATAGTTCAATCAAAATACGAGATTTAAAAAATAGCTAATATTAGTAGTTACTATGTGGCTTCATCTGAATAAGAAGCTTTACAATTTTCTCAAATATATTTTGGTTGAATCAAACTTATATATAATTGTAAACCTGAAATGCTAAGTATTAAATCGAGCATAGAGCAGATGATTTCTAGTTCTGAACCAGTTAGCCTGAGAAGCATAAAAAAGTGAACAATATTTGGTAGAAATTTTTACAGGCTGCAGATGGCTTCCTAAACCCTCTTTTCCCAGCAGACTTTTAGGATTATCCATGTTCATCATCAACAAGAGCTTTATTATGGGCCTGATTTCCAGAGGCACTGAGCTCTCCCAACTGAAATCAATGGGAGCGCGCTGGTTCTCAGAGTATTCGGAAATAACATATTTATGGGCCTCTCCTTAACAGTTTCCCAGAGTTACACACATACTTGTAGTTAATGCTAAACTCCACTAGGTGTCTTCTAGCACTATATTTCTATATGGAGTAGGAAATTGCCATATCATAACATCTCCCGTGTTAGAAATGTTTTTTATACATCAGTGTTTTCATGGTGTTTAGATCCTGTTATTTTCTTTACTCAGACACATGTTTTTTTTTTTTTAATTTTACTTACACCGACAGGAGTTTTCTACTAAGCTTATACTGCTAGAAAAAATATGTTCTTCCTTTGGAAATACAACTTTGGAAACAAGTTACATTGTCATTTTTAGAGCCTGACAGTATTCAAATAATGTTTTCTTGTATTTCCATGGGAAGCGGGGGGAGCCTTCAACTGTTCTGTGTTGTTTTTCTCTGATATTCTTTGTGGCTGGATTTCCCTAATCAAATAATACATTCCTGAAGACATAATGAAATTAGGGGGTTGGCAGTTTAATAATATTGCCTCTGCTACTGCTGCAAGGCTTCTAATTTGTCTCTTTCCTGTGAATTATTGGCAGTGGCACCAAGAACGGTGTGGTGGGAAGGCTGGTTTTAACTTCATCCCATAAACATCTGCAGTAAACTTATTACTGCAAAAGGAGTGCTACACAAGTCCTATTAAGTTAACTAGATCCAGCAGTGTGGTTTTGATAAAATATCTTACAAACATTCCTTATAATCAGCACTGCACAATTTCCATCTCTTTGTGGCCATTAAAGATCCAGATGAATTTTCATAAAAGACTGGGAATTGAAGTCAACATGTTCTGACCTAACGCCAACGCAGTAATTACATTTTGTCTAAGTAAATCCCTACACCCTTTTGTTTCAGGTTTTTATGCTAGTCTTTCCTTCCTGTCCTAAAATGCTGTGTGGTACTGTGGTGTTGTGAAGTTCAGCTATTAACTGAAAAAATACTTGAAAATCTTCAGTTGTGTCATTATAGTTATTAACACACACAAAGATAAACTATATGTAATTCAGACTTACTCATTTGTAATGGATCTAATTTTCCATTCATACATGTAATGTATTCATAGGAACCTTGTGGGCGAAATTTTCAAAGGTTGGCAATTAAGTTGTCCCTGCAAAATTTCTGCACAACCTTAGTGAAGGGAAACACCATATTTGCACATACAGGCAATTACCCATTTTGCAGTAACAAATGTCATTCCTCGCAGAAAAAAAAGACACCATGAAGGCTAATTCCTCATGTCAAATTTCACCTTTCCAACCTCAGCTACTGGGGCTGTAAAGCTGTCAGAAAAAGCATCAAGAATATTTCCAGAATGGAAAATGTTTATTTTTCCCTATCTTCGTGCTCAGCTCAGTTTCATTCTGATAAGTCACCAACCTTGCTATACCAACCCTTCCCTAAAGGACAAAAAGATCTTCCATGTTCATATAAGAAATAAGCCAATAATAAAATGAGATAATCTAACGGTTCTCCAACTTTAAGATTGAGCACACCCCATCTAATGCTCAGAAGTCCTTGGTGCACTGCCTTAATTAGTATAGAATTAGAGGATTCTTAGCCATATAAACCAACACTAATATCACCTGATCACGGTCCATTTACTGCCAGTGGTACACATGTGCCACCGTTTTTAGAACTGCTGATATAAAATCTCTCAAAACCCAAGTTATCCTCTTTTTGGCACTTGACAGTGCATTCTAGCTACTTGGGGCTAGACCTTTAGCTGTTCATCAGAATAGCTCTACTCTCATTAATGGAGATGCAGTGATCTACACAGCTAATCTGCCCTGTGCATCTGTTTTGCACTGTAAGGTCTCTTGAGCAGGGACTATCTATATTTTGTGTCTCATAATTCAACACACACACATTGTAGGCATTTTAAAAGAGAACAGTCAGTGAATAAATAAAATAACTTAAACAAATCATTGTCGGGCAAAGATCAATCATGAAAACTTCAATCTTATAGTAAACGTTTCAGAAGGTAACGAGTGAGTGAAAACAAGGAGTTAAGGTTGTATAATAGTTTCCATCCTAAGTACAGCAGTCACTGTCACTCCTGCTGTAATAAGTTTCAGCTATCTACCACAGACTATCTAGGATAAAATGATTGATCAGAACCTTTTGCTATGACCTCTTAAGTTAAAAGCACATCATCTGAAAACTGTTGTTATGCTGATTCATTCTTAGCCAAAAAGGGAATCTCTTTTGCCTTGTTTTCCTATACCAAGGTGACTTTTGGGCATTATGTTAGGTAAACTGCATCTCAAGTAACCACTAAAAATAGTTTCTATATAAAGTTTAGTGGCTTACACTTAATATTTCATCTGTTTAATTCCAACATGTTTGAATCAATGGGAAAATATGCTTCCTTTGCCATTATTAAAATCTGTGCTGAATAGTATGGTTAGTACATGATTCTTTATTGTATCACTTTTACTTTTCTATAGTAAAGGAGTTAAGTACAATAACGGAGTTAAGTACACTAAAGCACTCTATTTTTTCCCTCACTTATGTCGTTAAGAACTTCCTTCTTTTCAGGCTTTGAAAATTGGGCAATTCTGCATAGAATACAGAACTGCTTGCCAGGCAGATAATGGGCTGTCACAACATATTTTTATACTTTTAGATTCATGCACTGAATCTGGATGAGTGTGGATGCAAGTGACTTTTTCAGTGACTTCCCTAAGTGGTCCCTTTGTGTATTCATGTGTATTTAACCTACAGATATATAAGAGGAATCTGAACCATCCTGATACTTTGACATGTTTCCAATACTTTGACAAATTTTCCTTTTCACTGTGTACAGTATTTCTTATTATTTACTTAAGGGCATATGGTGCTCTACGAAAGATGCACAAGACACGCGGCAAGACTTTCAAAAATACTTAGCTTTGACCTGACAGGAATTTCACCACTGACATCAATGGGAACAGAGTTAGGCCAACATGAAGTATTTGAAAACTGAACCCATGAGCCCTGCTTGAAAGTGCATATTGTCTATTTCAGGAAAGTAAGAGAGATTTTTTGTCAGACTCAAAAACCTGGAATGAAGGAAGTATGGCACTAGCTGCCCATTTTAAACTCTTCAGATGAAGATCTTGCAGCCAGAATTAATGGATTGTCTTGCACAGTTTTTTCTTCCCTTATCCCTTCGTCACCACTTCCTCTCTATTTATTTTCTCTCCCTTCACCCAATTATCTTTCACCCAGCAAGACAGAAATGCCTCCTGATTTCCTAACTTTCTTTCATGAGCCCAGACAGAACACAGAACACATTGTTCCCTTCTGTCCCTGGAGAAACCCTCCGAATTTTGAGGTGGTGACGACAGCAGGCTGTCTCAGAAGACACTGATAGAACTCCTGAGACCTTATAATGAATGCTAGCAAATCCATTGAGTCTTAATGGAAAACTGCCTTTCACAGATGGAAACTTCAGTGTAAGGGGTTGCACTATCATAACCTGCCTTCCACTGGAACTGCAGGTACAAAGAGATTCAATTTGCACAATTTGCATTGTGCGTCTAGCCATGAACTTCAGTTGTTAAGATGAGAATCTAAACAAAGAACCACAGAAAACTATTGAATGCTACAAATTGTTTGTTGTGACACTGGAATCTTAAAAGGGTAGTCTGAAAAAAAGTTGGAAAACAAGTTTTTCCTATATTTCATGAAGACCCTACATATTTCTGAGTAATACACATCATGTAAATGGGGAAGCCAGGTTTTTTTCAGGCTACAGGAAATAGATGTTTACATGAATATACTATATAATAGAATGAGGCATTTAGCTCAGATCATAGAATCATAGAACTGGAAGGGACCTCGAGAGGTCATCTAGTCCAGTCCCCTTCACTCAAGGCAGGACTAAGTATTATGTTAAAGTCTTGCTTTTGGGTGATACTCCAGGGACTGTATTTGTAAACAGCTCATCATTGTGTACAGACTATCCAGTGAAATTAAAAAACTAGATTAGATTTTGAAGTCTTTCCTCTTTCAGAGTCAAATTGTAGATCAATAGTTGTGTGACCAAGGCAAACATGGTGTGAAGGATGAATAAATACCGCAAGATACGGCCTAGATCAACTGGATGAAAAGAAGCAGCAATATAATTCTTCCTGTAACTTTAAAGTGCATTTATATTAAAAAGCCTGAATCCTCCTTGCTTTATTCATATAAGTAGTCGTATTAAAATCAATACTCATTGGGATTACTCATGTGACTAAACTGAGCAGGATTTGGCCCAGAAACATTATCGCAAAAGTTGCTTCAAGGGCTTCCATCATAACTCCATATAAGATGGCAACTCTACATTTGATCCAGTTTTGAAGTGGGTATGTATATTTTATTTTTCCATATAAATACATTGTGACACTTTCCAAGTTGTCTGATTTTCTCTGGAAGAGCAGGGTGTTGTTGGATAGATTATACAGGCCTTTCTTCTTATACACATTCATCTCTTCCCAAATAGCTCAGTCTAAATTGACTAAATTGTGATCATTTGTGTTGTATGTTTTATTTTCTCATTTGTATTGACCTACAATACCACAAAGAGCTGTACCTGGCCCTCAAATCTCTTAATTAGTGTCATCAGTAGTTCTGTCTTGTTTGGTATGATAAGCTAATTGTCAAAAGGCCTACCTAGGATCTCTCAGATTTGAAGCCCCGGGTTATGTTTATTAAATAGAATTCTTCATCAGGGAGACACTTAGCAGCCATGAATGCCATTTGTCTATACGGACATTTCTCATTACATTAAAAAATAAAACAGTTTCAGTTTTCCCCTGCAGTTTCTTCTATACAATATCATCTCCATTACTCTCAATGCCTTTTCACCATGAAGGAGCGAGAGTAACAGAATTATCTTCAGGTGGTTATGCAAATTTATTTGGGTCTACTGAATAAAATATGTAATTTTCAATACATATGGCACCTGGAAATAAAAATCAACCTTATGGTCTGAATACTCAATTAACACAAAGACTTCTTGGTGGCAGGTGTGTAGGTCTGTCTTAGGAACGTACATAAAATAGCATATTCAACTATGGTTATATCAAATAGCCAGTTCAAGGAGGACATAAACCCCCCAATGAGTCCTGAGGGCATTTTGTTCCATATCCACTACTTTATGTAATAAATTGTCCTTAGTAGGTCATTCGGATTGCAAAATACAACACTAACCCTGAGCTGATGGGATATACAAAAGGATATTAATTTTATAGCTGTGATCCAATTCCTAGACAGACCCACCATTACTATTCTTTGAGGGGACATTTAATAAGACTGTCCTGTGGTGAGAATGTCCGGTAATAAAATCATCTGCAGGCACATGATCCTGCTAATGAGATAAACCCATGATGACAATGCTGGATTCAGACAGTCCTGAAAGGCAGTTAAAAAGGATATGATGGTAACGTGCGTGAATGCTAAAAGGCAGAACTGAGCCCTGATCACTTTAACAATGGGATGTTTGATGTTCTATTCTATTCAGGTTTTTATACTTTTAATGATAAAATTGGGTTCCTGCTGGCGTCATATACTGTATGGTACAAGGTGCAATGACTACCGAGAGTGAATGTCAACATGCTTTTTACATCACAGTAACAGTCCCAGAGGTTTTGCCACTAAGAGAAATGTCAGAAACTATTTCTATAATTGTTTTATTTCAATATTTCTTCCTCAAAAGGATGCATTACCCATTTTTCTCTCTCACATATCAGATTGTGTTGCCTCAACCCCAGCAGTCCATTTATTTATTTAAGAAAGAATAGCAAGACGAATAGAAGGGAGCTTTATCCTATAGCGGAAGAGGCCACATGACCAGAGAACAGAACCAGATATTTAGAGGGAGAGTTGCGGAGGCCTAAATGTAAAATAAGTTTGACAACTGCTAGGTATAACATTAAAAAAAAAAATTGGTTTAGACTTAGATTAATATTTTTGTTTCCAGTGTTGTAGCCGTGTTGGTCCTAGGATGCAAGAGAGACAAAGTGGGTGAGGTAATGTCTTTTATTGGAACAACTTCTCTGTGGCACTCTAAAGTGTGTCTCTTTCATCAACAAAAGCTGGTTGGATAAAAGATGTTACCTCACACACCTTGTCTCATTAACCTTTCTGACATTTACACTATGGAGTACTCTTTAAGGAACAAACAAAAACACCAATGTATTTAGGTACCTGATTAAATTATATCTTGTAACATTTCTGCTGCATATTCAGCTACTGATGTCTGTTAATCACGCAATTTATAGTACTCTCCATTACACATGTATCACAACTTGACAAGACTGATTCACAATTTCCATTCCACAGGCAATGAGATCTTTACTCTCTAACCCCTTTCACAGGCACATATCTGGACTATAAGACCAATTTATGAGGGAGACAAGGTGGGGTGAGGTAATATCTTTTATTGGCCCAACTTCTGTTGGTGAAGGAGACAAGCTTTTGAGCCCCACAGAGCTCTTTTCAGGTCTTTAGAGAAGAAGAGCTCTGCAGAACCTGAATGCTTGTCTTTTTCATCAACAGAAGTTGAGCCAATAAAAGATATTACCTCACCCCACCTTGTCTCTCTCATTTTAGGGGACCAACACCACTACAACAACATTCCTAATTTATCTCAGTTAAGATGAAAAACAAAACCAATATACAGTTATGTATGCCACAGTGACTGTAGTTCTTTGAGATGTTGTCATCAGTGTGGATCCCACTCCTCTCTGCACATAAGAATGGATTTTTTTTTAATAGCCGTGTCCATCAGGGCCACTCACACATCCTGTGCCTCTTTGTGCTCCCATAACCCTTCCTTAGTTCCATCACAATTCAAAGCCCATAGAGCGGAAGACTCTGAAAAGCAGGGATGGAGGGCAGGATCTACTCTGAGTGTAGTTTCTTGAAGAACCATTGGTTAAGTAACTGTATTTTATTCTTCACGTGTGTCAGTGTGGATCCTGCTGTAGGTGGCTGGCAAGGAGCATCCTCCCCATATGCTGGGCATGAGGCTTCTCAGGTAACTCAGTCAAACAGGGAGTTAAGTTAAGTTCTTCTCTTCCGAACTTGGCATCCACCCTTGAAACCATGTTAAGTGCATAGTGTTTCACAAAAGTCAGTGGCTTACTCCATGTGATGTCCTTACAGATCTCAGAGATCAGTATATTTCTGAAGTAGGCCAAAGATATCGCTATGACATTTCCAGGGAGAGGCTTGCCAGTCAACAGATAGCAGTGGACACGTTTTGTGGAACCCATTTCGAGAGTCCCTGGGAGAAGATGGCTTGATCTGTCAATACATCAGATATAGCCATGAAAAAGCAGGGAGAAAGTCTAAAAGGTCTGGTTCTTTTGATGTAATGAAGCATGTAATAAAGCTTCTTTTCTCCTGGCGACAAATGCGGCTTTTGGAAGAAGAACATTAACGTAAAAGGCCAATTCAGGTGGAATTCTGAGACCACTTTAGGGATGAATTGAGGGTGTAGTTTCATCACCACTTTGTCACTGTGGAAGGACGAATATGTTTGTGCAGCCACAACAGCTTGTAGTTCACTGAGGTGATGGCAACAAGAAATATAATCTTGCCATCAAAACAGTCTCATGAGCTTGAGCAGTGGCTCCCTCGGACTTTAGAAGAACAACATTAAGATTCTACATAGGAGTAGGATCTGTAAAAGAGTCCCCTTAGGTTTTTCTCCAAGTTGGTAGGAGACCCTGGCCATGCCCAGTTATTTACACAGGGTGGTTTATACACAGGCCCCTATTTCTTATTTCTTGCAAGGCAGACCTGGCCCATTGTGGGCCTTAAGTGTCTCTGGATGGAGGAATCAAAAGGAAAGTTAAATGTCCCAGATCTCTCAAGAATAACTTCTTCCCAGAACCCCTCAAACAGGAAATAGGCCAACAGAACCTCCTTCCTTCAGTGCCGTCTGCGTAGCAGCTATTGAGGAGTCCTGGCTGGGCTGCTGAATCAGGCTCACTCTGTCAGCCTGTCCCTGGGAGCTCACTGCACTCCCCGGAAAGTACTGGGGTGGAAACCTCCTGGATAGGTGTTCCCCCTATGACTTCAGGAATCTGCCCAGCAGTTTCCTGCTCAGGGTGATCTCTCCCCACCCTCCCAGATGACTGCAGTTTTCTACATAAGAACATAACAATGGCCATACTGGGTCAGACCAAGGGTCCATCCCGCCCAGTATCCTGTCTGCCGGTAGTAGCCAATGTCAGGTGCCCCAGAGGGAGTGAACCTAACAGGTAATGATCAAGTGATCTCTCCCCTGCCATCCATCTCCACCCTCTGACAAACAGAGGCTAGCGGGATATTTATCCTTTTTAAAGGCCTCCTCCCTACTATACATGATTGACAAGGCCAGGGGGTAGGGCTAGCCCTGCACACAGGGGTACTCCGGTGCCTTCCTCATCAATGCGGGGTCTCTACACTCTCTTACAGGGTCTCTAACCAAAGGGCAGATATGGAGAAGACCCTTGGGGAAGCTCAACACCACAGGATGTGAAAAGAGAGAGTGTGACTGTACCAAAGTGTGGTACACTGATATTGCTGCCTGATTGACTTTAAAGGTGCTAAATCCTAGTCCTACTTGCATCAGGAGCAGTATGTGGTCCAGAATCTTTGACATCAGGACCTCAAACAGGTTCAAATCATTTTGCATTTCCCATATGGAAAAATCATATCCACTTCAAGGAGTAAAGCTTCATGATGGAGGGTCTCTAACTATATAGAAGGAGCTCCTGGATGCACAGAGAACATTCTCGGTTAGTCCTGCTCAACCACCAACAGCCAGGCCACCAAATACAATGACTGTGGGCTGGGTGCAATATTTGATCCTGATTCTCTGGGAGCATTTCTGGATAGATGGGGAGCTGGTGGATATCTGTAGAAAATCCAACAGCAAAAATTGCCTCAGCGAGTAAGGGGATATCATGATGACCATAGCTTTATCTTGTCTTATCTTAGATATGATTCTTGGGGTGGGGGATCAATGGGAAGGCAGCCACTTGATACCACCAAAGTGTAAATGCATCTGGAAGGGAACTGGATCGCAACTCCCCTGGAGCAGAAATCCTTGCATTTGGAGTTGTCCACATAGAGTTCCCCACTGCCAGAATATCGGTTCTAGGATGTATTTCTGCAATGATGACTCGTCTGGTTACCATTCCTGCTCAGAAAGTCCAACAGGTCATTGGTGACCCCCGGTAAGGGCAGAGCTATTAGAGTTACTCCATGCTGATGTCACGATTCCTATAATTTGACTACCTTCAGACAGAGAGGGAATAGAGAACTTCATTACTTATTTGTATAGTGCATCACTGATGTGTTGTCCACCTGAATCTACACTGTGGCATTTGAAAGGGCAGGTAGGAATGCCATGCAAGCAAATATGATGGCTCGCAGTTCCAAGCTATTCATGTGTGGTTTTAAAATATCCTGAATCACAAACCTTGTATTTTCAGGTGGTTCAGGTGGGCACCCCAGCCTGCCCCTGATGTGTCTGTGACCAGTGCCCTTGTCAGGGTAGTAAAAGTAAAGGAATTGAAGAATTAGGTTTGAAGAAGCTTTTGAGAAATTAAGGCAGAACATAGGTCTGGTGATTGGACACTCACCAGGTTCCATCTCACTACTACATGCAGTAAGAGGGCAGGGAGGGAGGGATGTAGCCGCCCCTCTTTTTATGTCCTTGTATGGGAACACGAGGAGGCACAGAGCCGTAGTGGACACTGCTACAAAAAAAAAAATCTAGTCTTGCGCATATGGGATGCATGCATTCCAATGCAAATATTCAAAGAGCACACTTTTGTCTGGCTGTTAACGATGTACTTAACAAAAATAATCTATGGCCCAATTCTGCCCACTGAACCCAAGGGAATTGTACATGCTTAGCTGAGAGCAGAACTTGGCACCCAATTAGTAAATAATACATAATTAATAGAATACTAACTGAGATGTATTCTCTCAGTTAACTAACAGGTGTAATCTGTAAAGTCATGTGTAATAAAAAGCTAAAAAATGATGAGAACTTAGACACCCAATGGTATCATTCCACAAATCCCAGCGATGACTGAACCTGGTGGTATTATAAGCAAAAAGAGCTCTCAACCATGTGTGTAGCTTTTTCCATCGCTTCACACTGACTCAACAGACAGTCTAGGTTTCAGAATGATACCCACACAGAGTGACAATCGTGGAATCTTACTATGAAGAGAATAAACCAAATTAAAAATCCATACTTAGTGCTTCTATAATGCGTTTCATCCATAGGCTGCACATGTGGCAGATAGGAAGTAAGAAGTGGGGAGGCATGGTTACCTTTTCAAGGTCTCACAGCAAGACAATGGCAGAACCAGAAAGATCACTTAGTTCTCCTGATTCCCAATGCACTGCCCTGTCCATCTTTTCCTAGATAGCATAATTTAATGTCCATTAGCACTACAGAAGAATTAGATTACAACACCTTGTATAAAATTTAGGGTTCAATGAAAAACTAATTATATTAATTTTGAAAGGTGTGGTAAGGTTCATTGTTTAAATACCTTGATTACATAAGAGGATATTTTCTTTAAAAAAAAAAATCTTGAATATATTCTTAGTTACTGTATCATTACACAACAGACCAAATCTTACTTGCTTTAAAAGCCTTAACAGTTGATCTCTGTATGCATGCAGGTAATTAACATTAATGTGCATTATATAAACACACATCAACAGGAGTAATGACACATAGTAGTTAGCTATGAATCTAGATGAAGGTCTTTGATAGTCAAATTGTTCTGATGGTCATAATTTCTAAAAACTCTTCATGCCATTTATTTTGGATATTTGTGTTGGTGAGAATCAATCCAATGCAGAACCCTGCAAAAGGGTTTATTCATTCCTTGGACATGTTGCAAGACCTTATGTGAAGCTCTAATAGTGTGTTGAACTTTGTTAGGTCTTTTTGCTGTAGGGTGAATTTTACCCATTAGCATGATCCACTTGAGAAAATGAAGGGAAGAGAAACCAGATTCTGAACTAATCACTAAGTACATGGGGTGAAGATATCTGGGCTATTTACAAGATCCAATGGCTAGGAGTCAAAACTAGACAAATTCAAAGTGGAATTAAGGTGTACATTTTAAGTGAGGTAATTAACAATTGAACAACCTATCAAGGGATATAGTGGATTCTCCACCACTTCAACTCTTTAAATCAATATTGTATGTCTTTCTAAAATATATGCTATCGTTCAAACAATTTATTGGGCTTGATACATGAATTACTGGGTGAAATTCTGTGTCATATGCTATGTAAGAAGTCTAACTAGGTAATCAGAACGGTGCTTCTGACCTTAAAATCATACTCTATCATCTTGCAAAGGGGATAGATCAGGAATAATTCCTCTGAAGGCAATCTAGTTAAACTGATGGGAAACTGCAGTAAAGGAGAGTCAGCCCTGACAAATCTGTTTTATTTCTTCTTTGCTAATGGATGCCCATAAATAATAGTTCAGTTCATTTTTAAATGACTAAACTTTTTGAAGTAAACTACTAGTAGCTCCAATGACATTGACAAAAGTTGAACAACATTTACAGGGCACATAAAGCTGAGGACATGCTCCTTCAGCTTCCATCATAGGAATTTATCATCGGCTGTTCCCTATACGGTGCCATTTTTTTTTAAATAGGCTTTTTTAGCCCAAATAAATATTAATGTTGTCTCAGAAGGTAGACTACATAAAATATCTTCTCTTTTCCAACAAATCAATATATGTTATCTATATAGGATACCATTTTGTTGACTGGTGTCTGGAAATAATGCAAACAAGAACTTTAATAAAACAATAACTCAGTGGGGGAGTTGGGGAGAAAGCTGTATAACCACAGATTTATGTGCCATTTTAAATGAGAATCTGCCCAACAAGGTTGCAATATTTTATTCCATATAACAGTTATTTTTGCTGGGATTTGGTAGATGTATGGACCTAAATAAGCAATGGTGAGATCTTAAAGAATGAAAAAAAGAATAATTAAGAGACTGTAGTTTACTTGTAAAATATATACATCACATAGGACTCATAGACTACATTTTTCTTAAATAACTTAACATAAAACCTTTTTTATGGCCTTCACATTGGAAGCCTTGTGATTTATAGTCAGAAACAAATGTTTTCACTAGTTTGGTCAATAAAGGAGTCCCCAAGCTTTAAAAGAGGAAAAAAACGGTTACTCATCTTCTCGTAACTGTTGTTCTTTGAGATGTGTTGTTCATGTCCATTCCAATTAGGTGTGCGCGTGTTGTGTGCTCGACAGCCAGAAGATTTTTCCTTTAGCAGTATCTGTAGGGTCAATGTGGGTGCCCCTGGGAGTTGCACCTTCATGACACCCAATATGGGGCCCTGATGGCCTGACCCCCACTCAGTTCCTTCTTGCTGGCTACTCCGACAGAGGGGTAGGAGGGAGGGTATTGGAATGAACATGAACACATCTCAAAGAACAACAATTACGAGAAGGTGAGTAATCATTTTTACTTATTTGAGTGCTTGTTCATGTCATTTCCAATCAGGTGACTCCCAAGCCCAAGTTCAGGAGGCGGGGGGATCGGAGATGTCCACTGATTGGAGCACTGTTCTACCAAAGGCCGCATCATCTCAGGCCTGCTGAGTGATTGCACAGTGTGTGGTGAAAGTGTGTATGGAGGACCATGTCACTGCTTTGCAAATTTCCTGGGTCCGAATCTGTGCCAGGAACACTGTTGAGGAAGCCTGCGCCCTGGTCAAGTAACAGTAACACTGGTCAACAATTTTTGAGAAGTCGTCTGCTTGAGAGATAAAATGTACTATTTATTATGTATTTTGATGTGCTGAATTCAAATATGACAATTAAAACAACCGATTGGCTACTGTTTCTAAGATATTTAAGTTTTTACATTTTATGTCTATGTATATTGTGTAGATAGTAGAGTTTTAATCATAAATTATAAACCTAGGGCTTTTCATGTGTTTATGGTTGCTTTACATGATAATAGTTCACCTGTCCTATTTATGTAACACTTTAAAAAATCAGCAAAAGGGTGTTATAAATAAAATTTATTATGAAACAAAAGGCAAAAAACTATTATGTACATAGTTTAGTCCTATTCAGTGTCTACTCAGCACTTACTGGCTTGTCTCTTGTATTCATTAAATGGAGCATCTCTTGTCACTGTCCAGCAATAGTTTGCAAGCATTGATGGGCTCCATTTGCCCTGATTGTTTCTCCTTTGTTGCAATGTAATGGTGAAATCGCTCACCGTGCTCGTCGCTCACTGCTCCGCAGTTTGGGGAAAAAAATCTAGATGAGAGAGCAAAAAATGTATCTTTAGTGACATGTTGCAACCAAGGCTTTCGTGTGCCTTGAGGAGGTTTTCCACCAACAACTTGTAGTTGTCTGCCTTGCTGTTTCTGAGAAAATTTATTGCCACTAACTGGAAGGCTTTCCATGCCGTCTTTTCCTCGCCACGCAGTGCATGGTCAAATGCATCATCTCGAAGAAGTTCACGAATCTGAGGACCAACAAAGACACCTTCCTTTATCTTAGCTTCACTTAACCTTGGAAATTTTCCACGGAGGTACTTGAAAGCTGCTTGTGTTTTGTCAATGGCCTTGACAAAGTTCTTCATCAGACCCAGCTTGATGTGTAAGGGTGGTAACAATCTTCCTTGATTCAACAAGTGGTGGATGCTGAACACTTTTCCTCCTAGGCTCCAATGACTGTCGGAGTGTCCAATCTTTCTTGATGTAGTGGGAATCTCTTGCACGACTATCCCATTCGCAGAGAAAACAGCAGTACTTTGTGTATCCAGTCTGCAGACCAAGCAAGAGAGCAACAACCTTCAAATCACCACAAAGCTGCCACCGATGTTGGTCATAGTTTATGCACCTCAAAAGTTGTTTCATGTTGTCATAGGTTTCCTTCATATGGACTGCATGACCAACTGGTATTGATGGCAAAACATTGCCATTATGCAGTAAAACAGCTTTAAGACTCGTCTTCGATGAATCAATGAACAGTCTCCATTCATCTGGATCGTGAACGATGTTGAGGGCTGCCATCACACCATCGATGTTGTTGCAGGCGACGAGATCACCTTCCATGAAGAAGAATGGGACAAGATCCTTTTGACGGTCACGGAACATGGAAACCCTAACATTACCTGCCAGGAGATTCCACTGTTGTAGTCTGGAGCCCAACAGCTCTGCCTTACTCTTGGGTAGTTCCAAATCCCTGACAAGGTCATTCAGTTCACCTTGTGTTATGAGGTGTGGTTCAGAGGAGGAGGATGGAAGAAAATGTGGGTCCTGTGACGTTGATGGTTCAGGATCAGAAGTTTCATCCTCTTCCTCTTCCTCGTCTGACTGAAGTGAGAATGATTCTGGTGCATCAGGAACCGGCAGTCCTCCTCCGTGGGGTATTGGGCGTATAGCTGATGGAATGTTTGGATAATGCACAGTCCACTTTTTCTTCTTTGACATACCTTTCCCAACTGGAGGCACCATGCAGAAGTAACAATTGCTGGTATGATCTGTTGGCTCTCTCCAAATCATTGGCACTGCAAAAGGCATAGATTTCCTTTTCCTGTTCAACCACCGGCGAAGATTTGTTGCACAAGTGTTGCAGCATATGTGTGGGGCCCACGTCCTGTCCTGATCTCCAATTTTGCAGCCAAAATAAAGGTGATAGGCTTTCTTAACCATAGTGGTTATACTGCGCTTTTGTGATGCAAAAGTCACTTCACCACAAACATAGGAGAAGTTATCTGCACTGTTCACACAAATACGAGGCATCTCTGCTCACTTTGGCTAAAAAGAAATGTGTCCCTTTGCAAAATCAAACACTGACAAATAAGCGAGCACAACACTGTATGATTTCTAGAGCTGATATAGGGCAATTTGTTCAGCAGAGTGATGTAAGCTTCATTATGATTGCATCATCCATGACTTCTAGGAATAACATGATGCAATTCATATCATGTATGATGCAATACCAGCTTCAGATTGCATCATTCATTGTTTTGCCTAAAAAGCAAGTACTGTCCAAACCCAGTCATAGATTTATTCATAGATCCAGTCAAAGATGTATTTTAGCATTTCTGGTTGAAATTGACATCCCTTCCCTTTATAACTCACTTATCCTCTGCCATTCCCAAGTCAAGGGTCGTATATACTGACCCAATAGCATATCTTGAAAACTAGAGCTAATCAACAATTTTAAGCATAATTTTTGTTCTCAGTGACCCAGAATTAGTAAAGTTTGACTACATTTATTTCAGAAGCATTTTGGCTGTAAAGCAGTGTAATCGGAATGGCAGCCTCCCCTGCCAGGTTATAGCACTCACATATGCAGGACATGATCCATGACGAAATCCGCTGAGAAGAGACAGGAAGACCTTTCATTCTATCGGCCACAGTCACAAATAGTTGGATGGATTTTCAGAATAGCTTTGTTCTCTCGATGGAGAAGGCTAGCGCTCTGTGGACATCCAATGAGTGGAACCTCCCTATTGCTCGAGTGTGGCTTAGGATAGAACACTGGGAGGAAGATGTCCTGGTTGATGTGAAATTAGGAGACAACCTTCGGGAGGAAAACCAGGTGAGGCCTGAGCTGAAACTTGTCCTTGTAGAACACAGTGTAGGGGGGTTGTGATGTTAAGGCTTTGAGCTGAGACACCCTCCTGGCTGAGGTTATCGCAACCAAAAATGCCTCCCTGTATGAGAGTGAAGGGTTAAAATCCATGCGCATTTTATATAAAAACCTGGTATATGGATTGTGCCAGCTCTTTTCCAGGCCCAAAGTCCAGAGTTTGGTCAAGAGACCAGAGGCCTAGCAAGTAGTGATTAGCAAAAAGAAGCAGAATAAACAAAAGATAACCTTGCTTTGCTAAAATAAGCCTAGTCAGCAAATTGCCAGGTGGTGGAGCTGAGTACTGAATAATTGTCTTATTCAACCTGCAAATTGAACAAAGAAGCCCTGTTTCTGTTGTTTTAGTTTCTTTTGTAGGGAGATGTTCTTCCCACATATCCAACCTTGAGTTTATGAAAGGTTGGAACATGTCAGTATAAGATATGGCCTCCTCCCTTTCCCAGGGACCAATGCCTGCCTTAAAACACAAAGGAGATAACCTTTATTGCCATATACTTTCACTGTTTCTTTGCTTTAACCCCTAGGAATGTACCTGTTGGACAACCAAAGGAGATCCTTCATTCCTATGGACCCCAAAACAAAATTCAACACATATACACACAGATATATATAAATACATTTTATCAAAGTATTAATTAAATGTTTACTTGAGAACATGGGCAGAGACATTATGTAACCTTTTAACCATTGGCTACTGTGCTATCTTGTCTTGCTGCTAGATCTATCCAGGATTGTGGAACTGCCTATCCCGTCACTTTCCCCACTCATGGAAAATCCATATATTCCATTGTAACCAATTGATTGACAGTGTCTCTGAGCCTAATAAGCAAGGTGACACTCCGTCAGTGCTGTACATAATAAACTCTTATGCTTGACCTCTACATGGTGTGGATTTATGTTCCTTCAGAGAGAGAGAATGGGGAGCATGTCACCAGTGGTTTAAAGGACAGACTCATCCATTTGGAAAGGACCAAGTTAAGGTTCCCAAGTTGAGATTGGCTGGCTGACATGTGGACATAGCCTGTCGAGACCTTTGAGAAATCGACTGACCATAGGATTGGCGAAAACTGACCGTCCCTCTGGGCCTGGATAGAACGCTGAAATGGCGGCCAGGTGAACTCTTATTGACTACATGGACAGGCCCTGTTGTTTGAGATGGAGGAGGTAGTCCAATATAAGCGGTATAGCAGTGAGCGCTGGGGAAGAATGATGCTGCTCCATCGAGATTGAAAATCTCTTCCACTTGGCCAGGTAGGTAGCTCTAGTGGAGGATTTTCTACTGCCAAGGAGGACTTGTCTAACATGGTCTGAGCAGGTAAGCTCCATCGGGTTCAGCCATGGAGCTTCCACACTGGGAGGTGCAATGACTCGAGGTTCGGTTGCTGGAGGCGACTGTGATCCCGAGTTATTATGTCTGGGAAGAGCAGCAAGGTGACTGGGGCTTCCACAGACAACTTGAGGAGGGATGTGTACCAGTGTTGGCGGGGCCAGGCTGGAGCTATCAATATCACCAAAGCTTCTTCCCCCCGTATCTTGAGGAGCACCTTGCGAATGAGAGGGATGGGGGGAACGCATATAGTAGATGATCTCCCCATGGTAATAGGAACACGTCCACTATGGAGTCCAGACTGTGGTTCCAGAAGGAACAGAACTACTGACACTCCTGTTGAGTCGCATGACAAAAGGGTCTACCTGGGGAAAGCCCCATTGTAGGAAGATGGAGTTCGCAACATCCAGGCATAGGGACCACTTGTGGCCTTGGAACGACCTGCTCAGGTAGTCCGCCAACTCGTTCTGCATCCCGGGGAGGTTTGAAGCTTGCACATGTCTTGAATGCTCTACACAGAAGTCCCACAGCACGAGGGCTTCCTGGCACAGGAGAGAGGAGCATGCACCACCCCCCTTTTGTTGATATAGAACATTGCCGAAGTGTTGTCTGTCATAACAAACACATCTGCCTGTTAGGTGGGCTTGGAAAGTCTGGAATGCCAGGCACACTGCTCCGAGCTCTCTGACATTGATGTGGAGAGCCAGCTCTGCCGGCGACCAGAAGCCTGGTCTCTTGAGGTCTCCCAGGTGTGCTCCCCAGCCCAAATCTGATGCGTCAATTACCAACAAGAGAGTCGGCTGGGGGCTGTCGAGAGGAACCCCAGCACACACCACCTGTGGGTCGAGCCACCACAGAAGGGAGTTGAGGACACGAGAAAACAGAGTCACGACCTTGTCCAAAACATACCGAACCGGGGGATACACTAAGGCTAGCCAGGATTGGAGCGGACAAAGACTGAGCCTGGCATGTTGCACCCTGCTGATCCCCAACCACCTTCACCTGGATCCCCTGCAGAGTCCCATTGCCCCTGCAGCTGGAACCCCCGTAACAAGCTCCCATGCATCCAGATCTCCCACTGAGCCGCCCGCACCTAGATTGCCCCACACAGAAACCTCTCACCCCACACTAAGCCCCTCCATACTTGGATACTGCGGGGCTGAGCATGCCCACCCACACCTGGTGCACCTGGCTCAGAGGATGCAGGCCCTGGGGTGTTTCTGTGGCAGGCCCAGCCCTTGCACTGAGTCAGGGTCAGGTGCAGTCTCACTGCTGCGTCCCTGTATCGAGGGAGGTGGGGGCTTGAGGGTGATCTCCCACCTCAAGGCCGCCAGTGGTGTCTGCTCCCCACTGCCATGCTGGAGCCAGATTTATTTATTGATAAATACGATTTGCAGAATTTTAAAATATTGTGCGCATCATTTTTAATTTTTTGGCGGCAGAATTCTCTCAGGAGTAAAGGATTGATGCCACTTAAGAGATTAAAAGGAACATTACAGCAGACAGGAGATCATCCTGGCTGTCAATAAATACAAAAGACTGGTTCAATATAACGGTATAGGGAAAGGCAATGTACCCATTCACTAAGGAAACCCCTTACGAAGCAAAGGGCTCTCATGAACATTTGGATTCTGCTTCTTGTGAAACCAGACAGCTCTGCAGTAGACTGAACTTTGGGAGGAACACCTACTTTATTAGATAGGAAAGGTAACTAGTGGACCAGCTTCATGTTTTGTGATTTTGTTTTGTTTTGTAATCAGTTGTTTCCATCACTCTCACTTTTAGTTAAATCTTTATTCCTTCTCAAATAAACCTAGTTCTGTTTTGCTATAAGTGCTCACAAGTGCTTTGCAGGTTACAGAAGCGATGGATTAAGATAAAACTGGTAAACCGGGGCACACTGGACCTTTGGGTAAAAAAGGATCTGGAATCTCTGTAAGCAGCCAGTGTCAGGGGCAGGATATTACAGGGGGAATAATTCAAAGAGACTCAGGGATTGGGCTGCATCTCTTATTAACCCGCAAGGTGAAGTCAGGGTTGACCTACCCAGATGAGAGTGTTTGAGGGCTGAAAGGCTGGCAGTGTTAGGGAAAAGACACCCAGATACCATATGAAGGATTCCCTCTAGCTTTAGGCAGGGTGTAACAAGGTGACTCACAGCCCAGGGTGTTCTGAAAACTGTCATATGTACCCACTGAAATAATGAGTTTGATACATGGGAAATATTTATTTTGCTGAAGGAAGGCATTATAAAAGTTGATGCACATGGAGCTGAGCCTTTGTCATAGGACTTTGTCATTGCTACGGGAATTAAAAAAAAACATTCCCTCTGCCCCCACAATAACTATACAATCCTGTCAGGTAGGTGTGCTCTGCAGCCGTGGGTTCACAGAACTAACCATTTGGACCTGTGTTCTTTGCTTCAGCTGAGTGTTTGAATAATAAATGTCTGTATGATTGGTAATAACAATTCCCTCCCCTACCCACGTTCATCAGTAACAATATAACCACAGCATGTTTGGCGCAGTAAACTGAAGACTATAAAATGTCTAGAGGCAGGGGCAGATCTTACTCTATCCTAAATAATTTTCACAATATCCGTTTTTCTCTTCCATGTTCTACACAGTGGAACCAATGTTGTTGCCTTACTCCCACAAGTAGTTCCTCTGAAGAGACCGTGAACTGTAAATGATCAGCACCTTTAATAATCCAACCAGTTATTTATGTGCCTAACTATGAATATCATAGACAAAGATTCCTTATCCATGTTGTTTTTAAAACTATTCAGTGGAATAACTTTATTCTATTAAATTGCTTAGAAAAGCTAAAAAAAAAAGCTGCTTGATAGCTTAGAATTTTCTATTAAATTCCATAGTACTTTTCCAAAATTCATGAATCATTAGTGTATAGTCAGTCATATAGGCCTCATCCAAAGTCAACAGAAAGACTCCCACTGACGTCACTAGGTTTGGATCAGGCCCATGATTTGTACTGTAGCTCAAAAGTAATTCCCCCCCCCCCGCCAGGTATTCTACTGTATTTCACTATAAAGTTTTAAAACGTCCAAACCAAAACCCAACACCACATCAGTTCTACTGTTAAAACTGTGGACACCGCAAAATGGATGTTCTTTCTACCTGCATAGAATCAACTCCACTTATTTATTCTTGTCTACAACATAAAAACCCTCGTGGAGGTAAACATCTTTTCCTAATGCTGTCTCCTTTCAATACACAAGCATATCACCCAAGATAAAATGCTTTCTTTAAATAAATTTTCTTTCATAATCTGCTATCCATGTAACCATTTCTTCTTCCATCTTCTCTTCTATTTTATCCTGTGTTTCATTTGTCACCAAACATTTAGAGATCTTCACACTGTTGTTGGATCTTTCTACCAGGCATTCAGGTAAAAAAAACAGACGCCTGGCAACCCTAACTAGGATGCAGGCTTGTGTGTCCAATTGCGTGTTTCAGATACAATCCTGGACATTCTACATTTCATGGCTTGTAAATTGTTGTCTGAGGGATGCATGACTGCAGGAGTGAACACAGAGGACAGCTGCATGTGAAGTGGTCAATGTCTCTGCTTTCAGGGAAGCTGAATCTTGGCCATATTACTTCTAAAGATCCCTGGATGACCCTTAATATAAGTAGCACTATTTTCCCTGCTGAATGAAAGGCACCAGCACAGCTTCACTGAATGAGATACACTTCATTTCACTGCCTCCTAGCCTGAGCACACCTTCCTTCCCCAATAAAATCCATGAGAAACAGTTTGGAGGAAGGAAATAGCTGAAAGGAATCAGTGGTGCCACAGAAAGAAAATTCTTAGGAATCTCTGCTGGTGCAGGGGAGAGATGATGTGTATCCCCTTTGACTCACCTACCCTTCCCTACCTCATCCAAACACTGCTCCTCCTCCTGAGTAGATCTAAGTGGAAGAAGGAGTTCCCTCTTCCCCATAAAGTAGTTTCTTCAGTGCTTAATATTGGCTACATGGAAAATAATGTTTAGTTGTTCACTCAGTCTTTTTACAGTTGAGAGCAATATGTCCTTGATTAATGGTTGTCTTTTCTGAGACACTTTTCAAACAGCCACTGATAGAAAGACTTCCAGTGGCAGTGCTGGTAGACAGTTTCCTACCTATTCCTAATGAGGCTTGGCAAGCCCATACCTTCAGATAGCAGCTCCCCACTCCCACTCGGCATGGTGAGTGATATCCATGTTACCAGTGACCACCACTGACGTTCTGCCACACACAGATTATTAGACACCAAAGTGAGCAGAAATGTTAGTGAATTAAGCTTTATAAGTAGTAGCATTTTGGTTTAGGCACCGGAAGTTGTGCAACTTTTAATCCTAGAAGAAATTATATCATTGTAAGTGGGAAAAGCCTGCTGAACACAACTGATTACACAAGGAAACTCACCTTAAGTCCCCCTATTGTATTTTGATTAGACACCAGAATGTAAAAGCATCTGAAAGGCAAACTCAAAAGTATTCATCTTGTGAAGATCCTTGCAACTAATCCTGGTGTCCTTTGTCTGATTTAATGGTACTGACTTTCCCTTTTTTAATCTCTCCTGAGTAGTAATAATTCACACCAAACAAGCCATAACACAAATAGAAAAAAATACTGTAAATGTATATGTAGAGTTACAGACTATAGCAACCATTTTTCTAACAAGGTGCTCTTTGAAGTCCAGGTCCAGCAAAGCACTTTATAGTGCTCCTGTATTGGAACTACTCACATGCTTAAAGGTAAGCACATACCTTTAGTACTTTGCTGGATCAGAGGCAAAGTCCTCAGTAATATTAATAGGAAATACAATGGTCATGATTAAAATGTCAACATTTACCACACAGCGGTATATGAGATACCAGGTCCTCCCTCACTGCCTCCTCCCCAGTACATTATTTTTAACAGACTGGGACTGTGGCAACTGTTGGCAAATGTTCACTTTGTCACAGTGACCACAGAACACCCACTCCTTGCCAGGAGATGAGACCTGAATAATGGAAATCAGTGTACTGTAGCGGCAGTGTACTGACAAATTGTCTGTCAAAGGTAACTGATAAGGGAGCTGTGAAACCGTATTGGTTTTGGCATACCACCTGATTCCATCAATTTGAGAAAAAGAAGAGAATTAAAGTTAAAAATATATACTGCAACTTCAAACCATTTTAACACAGTCAATTTGTTTTGTGTTTAAAGCTTTCCAGAAGACTGGCATTTGTCCCAAACTGTGTCAACATGAGTGCTGGAAGTAATCTTAAAAGTAATGCTACTGTTTCTCTACCCTCTTGAAAGGTTTAAAAAATTGATTGATTCAATGGGGAGTGTCAGTCATGCTTGTCTGGGATGCCAAATTGATTTGGTTTTTCTGTCATTTAGCTTAGCCTGATGCTTTTATTATTTCATTGGTAGCAGGAATAAGAATATGAGAGTGCTTTGCATAATGGTAGAAATTTAATAAATGCTTTACAGAATTTGAAATTATTTGATTTTTTCAAGTAGTATAAATGAGGCCAAAATATCAAACTGATTCCATGTTTGGTATTTTTGGGGAGTGGGGGAAGAGGCACACTAACTCGTTCATTGTAAGACATGAAAATAAAAATATATTGATATCATAGCAATGCAAATATCTGATATAAAGTTGTATAGTAATTAAAGAGAAAGATCACTAGTAAAACTTCAGATTGGAATCATTATGCAAAAACTGGATGCTGCCCATATCAGATGTTGAAAACACCTGTGCTTCTAATCATTGCAAACTTTCAACTGGAGATTGCTGAAATTTAACCCCCACATCTATGAAATGCACCTGCTTTGTCATTAACTATGTCACATTACAATGAAGTGGGTATAAATGGTAAAGTAACACACAGCCAACAGTAAGCCAATATTTGATGATCACTGAACATGACCTTTCTATAGTAGTCACTTTTACATTGAAATGGTGTTGTAATCAAATTTCCACTGCAAATGCAATTTAAGTATACCAATATTAAACTATGCTTACTGCAGCAAGTTTAATGTTTCCCATTTACTCCTGGGCACTCACAATAGTTTCCTATTTTTATTTATTTTGACTTCTAAATCAAACAACTCTTCTTAGAGTTCTAGGCACTTGTACATAATTCATGTATACAAGTCACAGTAAAATTAATAGAAATTAACAAGTATGATAGCATGTCCTATCTGGATCAACTCCACGCAATTAACAAGTTACCCAATCAGCCAACGAATGAAATACTAAAGAATTATTATGGGTGAAATCCTGATCCTACAGTCAATGGCAAAACTTCCATTGACTTCAATCAGTCCAGGATTTCATCCTGTGTGTAATAATTTAGGATTTAACATTTTTTATAATATGTATTTCCCAGTGCTCTACAGCTAACTATCATGCTTCTCAATAGCCACACAAGGGGTCATATTTTCTAAAATGGCAATGTTTATGGAACAGCATAAAACTTTAAAACGTCTGCCAATGAGCTCTATTTGGAAGTGAAATACTCTCCCAAAGGAAGTGGTAGAAGATCTTTCCTTTGAAATTTTTAAATTAGAATGGATAAAGTACTATAGGGAACAATCCCCAATATTGAAGAAGATGGAATGAATGACCTCATATAACACTTGGATTATTGTCTGAAATCCATGCCAGTGATTGGAAAAAAACTATGAGCCAGACTCTGACCTTCCCAACTCTGTGCAGTGGAGTAAGGGTATATTCGCAACAATAACATTCTGTCTGGTGCAACTAAGCCAGTGAAGAATGGGAAAAAAAATGTTCACCACATATATGGTTGGTGCAGATCACCTCCCTCATGGAGCAAGGAAGAAGCAGGGTCAAATTTGGTCCCTCCTTTGCTCCTGGGGCTGCATAACTGCATGTTGTCCCTTATTGAAGGTGAATTGCAGGATGCCAGCCCAATTTAGGGTGGTCACTGACACATCACCAGAATACAGGACTTCTGGAACAGCATGGGTCCACCCCTGCTGGCATGACCACACCTCCACTGTGATCACATCAGCAGGGTCAGAGCAGAGCGCATGCTGCAAAATGGCATCCTCCATGCGTCCACGATAATACCAGATAAAACCACATTCAGGTTTATATCAGTACTGGACAGGGACAAACTTTACAAAACCAGGACTGTCCATCTTAAAATTGGACAAATGGCCCGCCTAACCCAATGCTATGTGTTTTTTTGGTCTTGCATACAATAAGAAATGAATGACTAAAGCAGAACTGTAGCATCCTTTATTTTTCCTAATTCTTGCTTGTATTGTAACTTGAATGTCATGGGGCTGAGGAAATGTTCTAGTTAGTAATGCTAACTGAATTATGAAAACTCAGTAAGGTCACTTGTTACTGACTTGAACTTTTGCTCTTTGGTGCAACATGTTAAAATCAAAAAAACAATTGCAGTTCTGTGTTAACTTCACTGTAGCCAGTAGTGTGAGCAATTAAGGAAGAAATCTTAACTTGTCTAGTGCTTTGAATATAGACAGTATTTATCAAAAGACAGAAAACAGGTACCAGAGACAGTATGACATTACATTTCTATTTTAAAACCTAAAACCAAATTATGTTCACCCAGCGCTTGCTAATGGTCCCATTGACATCAACTGTACTACTTGTGTGATAAGATAAACAGGATTTGGTCCTTACATACAGTATCAGGAAAACACCTTATAGACTATTTCCAAGGACAATAATTGACATGAAATTAAATATCCTGACTTCAGACAAGGTTGCGAACCATTCACTCAAGTTCAACTCACTGAACAGTCTCACTGAAATCAATACTCACCTTGAATAACAGTTTCAGAATCCAAACCTTCATTTTCACATTTATTAATTATTATAAATTAACATTTATATTTTGGTAGCACCTAAAGGCCACAACAAGATGGGGCTCCATTGTGCTAGGCACTGTATAACACACGATAAATAACAGGCATTTCCCAGGCTATTTAATGAATGTCTTTGGGGCTTCTCTCAAAAGACACTTGGCATTTTTCATGATATTTTATTGTTTTTCTGATTATTTTAATTAGGGAAGGGGAAGAGAGAAGTGAGCAAAATCCCATATTTTGTATCCAATACATACTTTAACTATTCTGAACTGATTGCACATGCAACTTGGGGCCTGCCTAAATAAAAGCAGATGCTGTTATTGCTGTCAAGCTGACAGAATAAGAAATATTGCACTCTATTATTATAAGCACAATGGATATAGCCAATGGTTATATCTGGTAAGATATCTCCATCCAGTAAGAATATGGTTTCACCTGCCTCTATGACAACACAACTAATTAAAACATTTTTCTGCAACATTAAAATATTAAATCTTATAGTGACAAAGGAAGATTAAGGACCAGACTATCTCTTGCCCCATTTGGGATAGTACAAGGAACCAATCCCATGAAAGGCTCAAGAACCATTTGTGCTCCTGGCACAAATACAAACTGGGGAAGTCTGCAGTTATCAGTTACCTCAAAGAGGGCAGAAAGGAGTGGGACAAAATGGGCAGCAGCTGTGTTCCCCATCCACACCAGCCATCAGAAAACACGGTTACTTACTTCATAGGGTTCTGCACAGTTTCCACGTGCCCCTGCACAGGAGTTTGGAATGTTTTCACTAACAGTGTCCAATAGGGGTTGTGCATGTATCCTATACGCCCTCATGTCCTCCAAGGCCATAAAGGGCACAGGGACTCCCAACCACCACCTCAGTTCTTTCACCGCCCAAAGTCCTCATTTATAAGACTTCAAGTTGTGGGGCCAGAGGGTGGGTCTTAAGATCCATATGTGCAGAACATCTCAAAGAACCACGGTTACTATAAGGTAAGCAACTGTTTTCTTCTTTGAAACACACTTATCATGATTGGCCAGCAGTCATCGTTCAAGGAGGTGGGAGCCAGGAGGTATCTAAGGCTTGGTCTACACTACCCCCCCCCAATTCGAACTAAGGTACGCAACTTCAGCTACGTGAATAACGTAGCTGAAGTCGAAGTACCTTAGTTCGAACTTACCTTGGTCCACACGCGGCAGGCAGGCTCCCCCGTCGACTCCGCGGTACTCCTCTCGCCGAGCTGGAGTACCGCAGTCGACGGCAAGCACTTCCGGGTTCGACTTATCGCGTCCAGACTAGACGCGATAAGTCGAACCCAGAACTTCGATTTCCAGCCGTCGAACTAGCTGGTAAGTGTAGCCAAGGCCTAAAACTAGACCACAAAACTGCCCTTCCAAAGAGCATATCAGGTCTTGAAGCAGTGCCTAACAAATAATGATTTGTAAACGTATGAGCTGAAACCAGGTAGCAGCTCGACATATTTCCAATATTGAAATTTGACTTAGACATGTTATCACTGCAGTTTGTGCTCTGGTGGAATAAGTTCTGATATTCAGTGAAGGGTTCTTGTTAATATCATAAGCAGTTCAATAATATCTGACCCATTTCAAAAATATCTGGGATGCAATAGCCATTCTCGTTAGATTTAGTACCATAAACCACAAAGAGTCTTGAAGTTTTACAAAAAGATTTAGTTCTGTCCAGGTAATACAACAGCAATCTTCTCCCGTCTAGAATATGGTGTTTAGATTTGGCCAACAACAAGTACAGGTTTTTGGCGGGGGAGGGGGATAATGGTAAGTGACAGTACTTTTGGAATAAAAGACAGATGTGGTCCCATAGTTATGCTATCCATACGGTAAACTGTTTAGGAGGGATTTATCATGAAGTCTTGTAATTTCCTTATTCTACGAGATGATGTAATTGCAACAAGAATGCCGCTTTCATTGATAGCAGATGAATTTTACAATCCAATAGAGGTATAAAGTGGGTATCCATAAATGAAGAAAGCACTAGGTTTAAGTCCCATATTGGAGTGATATTTCTCACAGGAGGAAAAACATGAACAAGCCCTCCCAAATTCATTCACTGGTCAATGAGAAAAAAACTAAATCTCCCTCTACTGAAGGACAGAATGCAGAAATTACTACTAAGTGGGCTAACAGAAGTGATAGATAGTCCCGGGAGCTTTAATGATAACAAGTACGGTAATTGGAATAGAACACTTAGCCTCTGACTATAATAAAAAACATTTCCATTTGGCAACGTATGTAGACCTAGTGGATAATTTTCTGCTCTGAAGAAGAATACTCTGGAGCTCTGAAGAGCCCTCCATCTACTGAGGACATCCAGATATCATCCAAGTCGTGAGATGGAAAGAGGCCAGGTCTGGGTGAAGAATTACATTGTGATTCTGCTAGATCAATGTTTTTCTGAACCGGAATTGTGATAAATTGGTGATTTGACAATAGTATTAGGTCTGAGAAACAAAGCTGGCACGACAAATCTGGAGCTACCAATATTATTTGAGCCTTTTCCTGTCTTGTTTTCTGTAAAACCCTTGTGCTCAGCAGAAAGGGAGGAAAAGCATACATCAAATGACATGGCCAATGAATCATGTAAGCGTCTGCCAAGAATCCTGCACTCTTGCCTGTTCAAGAACAAAAAACGAAACAAAACAAAAAAAACCCCACAACAACAGACCTTTCCTGATTTTGATTTGATGCAAACACATCTATTTGGGGAATTCTCCATTTTTTGAAGGATTCAGTTTAATCGTTAATTTTTCAGTTCCCATTCATGAGACAAGGACATATATCTGCTTTGTGAGTCCACGATACCATTTTTCTCTCCTGGGAGGTTAAAAGCTGTCAGGCTGATGTGATTCTGAATACACATCCCCAAAGTTTTATGGTTCTTGACAAAGATGGTCTGATCTCACACCTCCATGTCTGTTTATATAATATGTGGCTGTGAAACTGTCCATGAGAACTTGTCTTGAAGAAGTCCTTGATGATAGCGTGCAAAGCCTTTCTGTCTAATCTCATTGCTCTTAGATCTAGTATGTTTATATGAATCATGGATTCGAGACATGACCAGAGGTCATGAGCCTGAAAGTGATCTACATGTGCACCCCAACCGGTCTTGGATTCTCCTTTTATCAGTTTTGGACATCGTCGGAGAGGCAAATGGAACTCCCATACATACATCTCCCTCAATCATCCACCATTCCATTGAGGTTCAGATTTCATCTAGAATTAGTACTGGAGAATTATAAGCTGATTCGATCCATGCTTGTAATGGTCTGAGACATACTCTGGCAAATGGGGTTACAAATTTTCATGAAGCTACATGGCCTAAAACTTTGAGACACATTCTTATTGTAGTCCGAGGGTAAATATGAAGTAAAGGATCAGATTTTTTAAAAAATATTTAAAATCTGTCTGTTGGGAGGAATGTTCTCGCTGCGACTGAATCTAGGAGAACTCTGATGATTTCTTTAAAATGGGATTGATCCAGATTTGATTTCAAGATGATCCTCAAACCCAGGGATGAATATAGATTAATCACTTTCCTCCCTGCTACTATAACTTGCCCCGCAGAAGTGGTCTAGATATGGGTAAATGTGCAAACCTTGTCTGTGTACATGAGCTGCTGCCACTGGTAGGCACTTCATAAACACTCTCAGTGTCAATGACATTCTGAAAGGAAGTCTCTGGAATTAATAACGACTCCCAGAGCCATAAAATGTAAATACTTCCAGTGGGCAGAATGCATTTGCACATGAAAATAAGCATCCTGTAAGTTGATGGTAATGAACCAATCCATGGGATAACTGAAGCAAGAGTTACCATGCAGAGCTCACGTGTCAAATGAATTTGCTAACGTTCTTGAGAACTAAGATCAGATACCAGACATCATTCTTTTTTGATATTAAGAAATAAGGAGAGTAGAAACCTTTTCTGATGTACTCCTTAAGTACTAATTCTGTTTCTCCTAGCTGGATAAGGCAGTCTATCTCCTGATGCATGGCACTCTTGTGAGAATGGTCCCTGAAAGGGGGTGGGTGGGAAGGAGGCAGGGATTGAACTTGAATGGTGTGTCCAGCCCTGATTACTTGAAGGACCTATTGAGCTGAGATGATTACCATTCAAGTCTCCAGGAAATAAGTTAGACTGTAGCCCAAACATGGAGTAAAAACATACATCTTGTAAATTAGTCCAAGATCCTTGACCATCACATCATATCTGATGTGTCTGTGTCTGACCTATCTGAGTAGCGACAGAAGAGGGTAATAGAACTGATCACTTCTTCTATAGCTAGTTCTCTTTCTAAATTGTTCAGAAAGCCTCTGGTGATGAGAATATGAAAATAAGAAATTGTTTCTTTTTGAAATGACAACTATATAAACCTAGTGATCAAAGCGTGGATCTTGAATCTTTTAATTAATGCAGAGATGAATTAGCCTTATCACTGAACAGATTCTAACCATTGAATGGCAAGTCTTCAATGGTTGCTTGAACTTTTTTTTGGTAAACCTGGCCAAATAACCACAATAAGCATCACATTGCAATATGTAGCCTTTGAATGAGCACCAGAATCAGCAGCATCTAATGCAACTGGAAAAGAGGCTTTAGCGATAATCTGACCTTTTTAAATAGCCTTAAATTCATCTCTACACTCTGGTGATAACTTGTCCTTAAAACTATCCCACTAAGCAAGTCATATTTAGATAGCCTGCCTTGATAATTTGCTATCCTGACCTGCAATGATAATAAAGAATACATTTTCTTTACAAAAAACACACAGTCTCTTGGATTCTCTCCCCTTAGGAGTAGATTTCCCAGAGTGATTTGATCTTTCATTGGCTGCAGCAACAACTAGTGACAATGGAGCCGGATTAATATAAAATCCTCTGGAGGGTATCTGATACCTATCACCAGCATGTTCTGAAGTAGCTAAAATGGCGACAGGGACAGCCCAGAGATCTTTTGACAGATCCAACATCCCTTCATTATTCGGTAGTGCAATACCACTTTTGGATGCTGGCTGTAGAATATCAAACCATGTATATGCTTTTTCCTGAACTATATCCAAAGGACCTTCCAATGTTTTTTGCCTCCCTTGTTCCAAATTTTCAGAACTGTTTGAACTTGATGCCTTGATCGAGCTGTGGAAAGTTCCGACTATTGTTGCTTGTGTCTCTTGGAGTTCCCGGGTGAATTCATTCCTCAATTTGCTCTAAGGCTGTATCCTTCCTCTCTGATGGCCTATGCTGCTCCTTAGGGCTTTAGGCACTATTCGGGCTTTGAGCTCATTCTGCTAAGTGACTTTCCCCTTCAAAGATCTATAGATAGAGTCATTCAATTATGCAAAGGAAGACTTTGAAATTCATGTTGCTTGACTGCACAGGCTGGGTAATGAGCAATAAATAAATACATTCATAAAAAGAACACGAGTCTTGTCTGTTTAAAACTTTGCTAATTTCTATCTAATTAAAGTGAATAGTTAAGAGCAAAAGTTAACCTTCAGTGCTGGTTAATCTGACAAACTGTGCAGGCGAGCCATGTCATGTTCAAAGGCGCCGAAATGTCAGATTTAAGCAGCCAGGGCAATTATGGTTTGAGTAGTACAAAGATATCGAGTCATTTGTGGACACAAAGAAGTGGGGAATCTTCTATAATAGCTCTGAAGCATTCTTTCGAGGGGATTATTTTCCCCAAATATCTATCATTTGGTATAATATAGTGTATTACAAAAGGAAGAAAATACAAAAAGTAAAATAAATTGCTTTTCAAAAGTATCTTTATTATTCATCCCATGCGGGGATGGTTTAGCAGTACACAGAGGGCAATCAGCAGCATGGCAGGGAAAATGCTCCCTAAACCTGAAAATGTGTGTGTGAATACATTTTACACATCATCATTTCCCTTTATGTATATGTATTTGTACGTACACACACACAGCTCGGAAAACTAGCTTGCACCTTTGGTTCTGGAATCAGTAAGCATATGAAACATGCTTAAGCATGCTTAAACAGTAAGCAGTAATAGGCTTAAACATGTATTTTTGTCAGTGGGATTCCTCACATGGTCAAAGAGAGGCATGTATTTAAATACCTGGCTGAAAACTGTAAGTTCTTCTAAAGCAATTGTTATATTTCTGGCATAGTTTACCGTGTCTATTGTAAACCATGTACACTTGTGCTACTAAAACTCTCTCTAGGGTTTTTTTTTTTGTTTTTTTTTTTAGTTTTTATTGCAACTATCCTGCCTAATCTGTGTGATAGGGCTTAACCCCTATCACCTGCAAGGCTAGTGAATACACCCAATTGATCATGCTCTGCACCTGGGGAAATGACTAGCTAACTGGCTTCTGGCCACAGGGGGTGAAGCTAAACCAAAACAAGTAGCCTGAAGGAGCTCAGCTGAGACAGGTCTCCCTGGCTGAGAGAAGCCCAGGACTGGGACAACAAATAGATACAATGGGGGCAACACAGACTGCTGGAAGGGATGCCCCAAGACAGGGTTTTGCAAGTTTAAGGGGAGGATTTCAGGAATTCTGTCCAAGGGGGCAGAAGAATCATCCTGATTTCATTTGGACTTTGTGACTTGGCCAGAGGGCTGAGCCACAGAAGACCGGGAGTCAGAGGCGGGCAGCCAGCCAGAGCCACTGAAGTCATACATACAGGCAACATCCCACACCGACATCAGAGGATGCACCCAAGGTGATAGAGTACTGCCACTCACAGCATATAAGGGAGGGCTGCCCAGCTGTACCGGTGAAACAGGGACCCAGCAAGGGGGGCTTCACTGGTGCAGATCCACCAGCACTGCAATGTGGATCTACTGACCATTCACCCCATCCCTATATGGCCAGGAATCAGGAGCAATTAGTAAACTATTTAAGAGCAAAGTGCTGTTATTATTACAGCTATAACAATAATTTATTATTATTGCTGCTCAAGCCCTGGAGTGGCAGCAGATGTGGAAGATTTCTTCCTTCCCAGACCAACAGAAACTATTAGTTCACAGCCCTGATATGGAGGCTGTGCACTGGGAGTTTGATTTTCCTTATACTGTATGACTCACCTAAAGATTTATTTCCTGACTGAATACAGGGTTCAGAAATAAAACAAAATTTCACATCACCTCAGTGTTGTAAAAGCCCACCGAATGCCATGAAAAATAGAGTTTCTAACTGAATCTTCCCTCATGTTACCTGTTAACAAAATTGCTTTGAGCAGGATTAGGTTTTAATTTGCCCAGACATAAATCCTGACTCGAAGTATGTACTGACATCCTAGTGAAGTCAACGGAAGTTACGTCTGTGCTTACCTTTAAAATATGCTTAAGTGCTTTATTGTATTGGGGTCATTTTGTACTTTTTTTCCCATCTGCATTATCAGGCCCCATTCCCAGAGTTTAATTCTTTGTTGTTTTGTTTTCTAAAAGAAATAGTCACTAACAAAAGACAGTTTTGTTTCTCATCCCTGAGATATCAACAACAAACTATGAAAGCTGTTGGATAATGCAACAACTCAAATATGGGTCATCATTCCTTACACCAGTGTTTTCCAAACTTGGGACGCTGCTTGTGTAGGGAAAGCCCCTGGCGGTCCGGGCCTGTTTGTTTACCTGCCGCGTCCCCAGGGCTGGTCGATCACGGCTCCCACTGGCCGCGGTTCACTGCTTCTGGCCAATGGGGCTGCTGGAAGCGGCGCGGGCCGAGAGACATACTGGACGCCACTTCCAGAAGCTCCCATTGGCCTGGAGCAGTGAACCACGGCCAGTGGGAGCCGCGATCTGCCGGACCTGCGGACACGTCAAGTAAACAACCCGGCCCGGCCCGCCAGGGGCTTTCCCTACAGAAGCAGTGTCTCAAGTTTGGGAAACACTGCCTTACACAAATTCCCAACAAAACAAATAGCCAGCAGCAGCAAAATGTCCTTGTATTAGTGTGAGGAAAATCTATCACAGATGAGATACTTATTACATTTTGAATCCACACAATAAACAATTCAGATCCAAGATATTATATTTTTTTCATCTTGTGGTTAAGAAAAAACACACATTTAAGGATGTGCCAACTGTTTTAATGAGGATCTCTTTGCATGTTGTGCAGCAATGCAGTTGCAGTGTCTGAAGGCAAGTCCGGCTCATCAGTATGCACTAGTAGTACTTGTTGATGTATGCTACCTTTAATAATTTATTATCTTGACTTATACTTTACACATGAGTAGTCTTGTCTTCACAGCAGTAAATACAGCCACAAAGCAATGAGAAATAGCAATGGGCTGATGACACTAATTGTACTGCCTTGTCTTGAATTAAAATTGCTAAACAGTAAATGAGATTACTAGTCTAAAAATAATCTTAATTTAAATATGAAGCTGCATTTATCTCATTTTAGCTGTAATTCTCCAGAAGTGCTAAAAAATTGTCTAATAGGGATCTATTGTTTTGTAGGTTTTAAATGTAATTAAATTTCCTCCATCCTCCCACCCCCTATATGTTTTGTTCCATTGCCAAGATTTACATATGGTAATTTGCTGATCAGAACTGAGAAATCAAGTAGTTTCTTAAATTTCCAGAAGGGAAATTGCTTTAATATTCTCTTCTACTTTTTGTAAGAAATTCCTCTTACTGCCTACAAAGAAAATAAGGAGATATGGATTAGTTAAAATGTAAGATTGTCATGGATTTCATGATTTATAACTGTTCTCTGCTGAGTCTTAACATTTATTTACAAGAGTCATAAAGCAGCACAAATGCATTGTGAAAATAATTCTAAGACATTATTTAGCTTAGCAGCTAACAATGCCAGTTTTTCCTATTAACTAAGGGTATGTCTACACTGCAATGTAACCCCAGGGTTAACAGAACTTGTTTTAGCAGACCCTGGTTTTGTTAACCTAGGGTTTGAATGTCTACCCTCATTTGTAATCCCAGGTTAGAAATTGTTGAACCCTGAGTCCCAACCTGGGGCTCCAGTGTCTACACTGTGTTATGTGGGCCTGAGTCCAACCACCCATATCCCAGGCTTCCCGGCGCCCTCCCAAATGTGGCTGCTTTAGCCCTTTGTCCATTGTGCAGTGTGGGAAAACTTGACTGTCCACCATACTGGACTGTCCAGAGGACAAAAAACGTCAGCCTGTTGGATTGTGGGATACTTTTGGCAGAGTCCAGGGGGGCTGCATCTACACTGCAAAGCAATAGGGCTTGAACCCTGGATCCTGGCTTGATTCAGGCTCAGAACCTCCACCACCCTGGTCCGAGCACTGGGTCAGTGTGATTTGTGTGTAGATGGAAAGGGGGTTGCACTTGAGCCTGAGTTCAAACCTGAGCTTAAATGGTGGCACAGACATACCCTAAGAGCTATTATTGACAAGCTTAATTAAAAGATTCACAAAGCAAAAATCTTGCTTTTGTTGTGCACATATACCTATATAATGTCCACAGAGCTTGAGTTGCCTCTAAGGGCACACTATTTATTGACACCATGAGCAACATCTTGAAACATGCGATTTACCAAAGTGCCGACATTCTGCTGCAGCTTTCAAATGCCCATGACTACCTTCAGTTCAATGGATGTATCATGGCAGGCACCACAGAATACAAAGTCCAGAATCCCCTATCGGTCAGGTCTGTGACTAGTGGAGGCTAGCTTGGAGGATACTGTACAGGTCATGGAAGGCGTCAGCTGACTTATTTTATATTGTCGATTTTTTCACTGGTTTTAGGGATCAGTATCTTTGGTGCACGGATGTACTGTGCTTTCTTCCTCCGCCCCACCCCACCCCCCAAAAAGACCTGATCCTATTTTGTGCCTCACCACTGGTGGAAATAACTGAGTGCAGCCATCTGCTGTTACCTCAACTTGTAGGAATTACAGCCTGTTTCCAGTGTCCTGGAGCTCTGCAGATAGATTTCTTTCTGGTGCAAATTGGACCCCTTTTGACATTGCAATGTGGATGGGCATCAGCTTAGAATTTTTCCCACATCCCAGTTCATTCAGAGCCTGAGACCTACTATGGTCCCTCTATGTTTGAGTTGAAAGAGAACCGTGTGCAGTGTTAGCACCAAATAATTTTAAGTCAGTAGCCCTTGTTTTTAAAGTAATTGGCTAGCAATGACCTTCGCCTTCAATAAAAGTGAGCCAACAGCAGTGAACAACAACAAAAATCAAAGTTCAGTGGGGAATCCTGGTAATTTCTAACCAAAAAAAGGGGGTTGTCTGCTATTGCATTCTGCAAGAGGCTGTCACTGAAGAACTACCCCATAGTGATAGTGAGGCAGGCTACTGTTGGCCTGTTACCCCCCGATATGTCAGTGTACTCCCTTTTTACAGATGCACAACATCCCCCATGAATCAGCTTCTCTTCCCACTCACACAATTGGACACTCCCAATTGTGTTTTGGGTGGAGGCAGGCCCACCAAAAGAAATTTGGGGCCCCAGTACATCATGTTCGCTAGGATCCCAACCCTCCCATTTCATTTTATTTACACAGATCTTAGGCATTTGCGGCTCTGGAACAACTTTCCACCTTTTTCCCCCTTTAATAAGCTCTGGGTGGATGCCCAGTCCTCAAACCCCAACCATGCATACTCTTCTCTGCTTCAATGAGGCACCCAAACCCCCAATCATATTTCTCTTATTAATAAAAAACAGGAGCCACTTTGTGCCCCACTGCCAGTGAAGATTAGGCACAGAATCCCAACCTTTAATTAAAATGTAAATATTTCCCAGTATTTGTGTGTGTCAGTCTTAATGTAGCATTTGTGTGCCTTAATTCTACACCGATTTACATTTACCTTCATTAGAAACCCAATTATTTTTGTAATTGGCAATGTTTTCTGCTTTCACAATTCCAGGCTGGCTTTCAGTATCGGACTCCAGCAGACTATGGAGGTGGTGAGAAGTAAAAGTCAAAAGCAACAATGAAGCTTTCACCAGTTGCTGCTCCCACATCTTTTGGTCTCTTGATT
Source organism: Trachemys scripta elegans (assembly GCF_013100865.1). NCBI lineage: Eukaryota > Metazoa > Chordata > Testudines > Emydidae > Trachemys > Trachemys scripta. The sequence goes on from NC_048302.1 coordinate 130,158,856, forward strand.
AACACATTTCTGGACTCATGACTTGCTGGTGCTCCGAACTGGCAGTATAGGTGGAAAAACTGAATCAGTTTTCAAACTCAAGCTTTTTTTAAATACACATTTCCAAACCACACAAGTCAGAGGGGCTCACTGCTCTGCCTGTCCATGGCATCAACTCTAAATTTGGCATTATCCTCAAACTTTCAGAAAGGGCTGATTCTAAAATTGTTCGTGAAACTCTAAGATACACATATTAACAGGCTGGGGGGGGGAGACATTACAAAAAACAATAACAGGTCTGATATTACACTGAGATTTCTTAGGTAGAGAAATCCAAATCTGTATCAAGGATTGCCTCTCCCTAACAAACATTGGTGAGACCACTGAAATCTGGAGGGCAGAGCCTCCTTTTTCTATTTATTTTTATTTTTGTATTTTCATACTGATTAGACACTTCAGTCATGAACCAGCTTCCATTGTGGTAAGCACCGTACAAACAGAACAAAAAGGGAGATTTGTCTGTCCTCCCTGTGAGCAGATGGATTCCCCCACAAGTTCTAATGGGCCACAACATATTCCTTTCCTAGGTTTGGTATTATACACAAAAGGAACGAAAAATATAATATCACATAATACAGCCTATTAGGATGACCAGATGAGGGAAACAAAATATCGGGACACATGGGGTGGAGAGGGTGCCCACTGGCGGAGCAAAAAAACAACAACCAACAACAACAAAAACCAGCGCTGCCGGCGAATATCGGGACAGATTGCATCCCGACCAAAGGTCAGTCGGGACGCAGAACAAACCCTGAAATATCAGGACATCTGGTCACCCTACAGCCCATGCCATCTCCTCAGGCTTGAATGCTGTCAGTGTCCCTCCATTAGGACTACTCGGCCCACATTCTAGAAAACCACTTCCACGTCCCTCCTATTTTGGTGGGATAAAACTATACACAGCAGTGAGTAAACAGAAAAAACATTTTCCAGCAGGAAATTTACCTGCTAACGGAGTGGATTTTTCAAGAACACTGCCAACATGCACCACACAGCAACTCTTATTTTAATGGTGGTACTAAAATTCATGATTCCCAGAACATTTCCACTGAAATACTCTTAATACAATGATTAACTCCAGATGCCCTCACAATACCACACCATCCAGTTGTCCTAATGAGTTTATCTTTGTGCTGTCTATCTACAGCAGAATCATAGAAAAGTAGGGCTGGAAGATACCTCAAGAGGTCATCTAGTCCAACCCCCTGTGGTAAGGCAGGATTGAGTATTTCTAGACATCAACCTCCAATGACAGGGATTCCACAGCCTTCCTAGGTAACCTGCTCCAGTGCTTAACTACCGTTTTAGTAAGGAAAAACCTTCTAGTATCTAACCCAAATCTCCCTTGCTGCAAACTAAATCAATTATGTCTTGTCCTATCCTTGGTGGACATGGGAGACCAACTGATCACCCTTCTCTTTATAAAGCAACAGAGGGTCCTGTGGCACCTTTAAGATTAACAGAATCTTACCTTCTCTTTATAACTATCTTTTCATATTGGAAGACTTGCGTCCCCACTCAGTTTTCTCTTCTCGAGACTGAACATGCCCAATTTTTTTTAACCTTTCCTCACAAGTCATGTCTTCTAAACCTCATCATTCTTGTTGGTCCCCTCTGGACTCTCTCCAATTTGTTCACATCTTTTTTTTTTTTTTTTTTTTTTAAGTGTGGAGCCCCAAATTGGGCACAGTACTCCAGCTAAGACCTCAACACCACGAAGTGGAGTGGAACAATTACCTCCAATGTCTTACATGTAACACTCTTAATACATCTCAGAATAGTTCTACTTAAAATGTTTCTGAGAAGATTTAGTAGTTTGAGAAGTATTTCCTATTCATATTAAGGTGAATATTAGTAATAATTGTCACATTGGTGAAAACTCAAATGCACCCTCCCCCCCCAATCTCCCCCCATCTGTGTACCTGTATGGGCATTTCCTGTATGTCAGACTCATCACAGCATCTGGGGTACCATGATAATTTTAAAATGCCATCCTTGATATGCTTTTTTGAAAGCTTGCGTATATTCTGTTCTTTTCCTTCAAGAAAAGATCTATCGTGTGTTCCACATTCTTATCGCATTTTTAAAAAAATTCTTTCTGGTTTAACAGTGTATGTTTTGCTAACTGCTTCCCTTGTGAGGTCTAGTTGGTTGCCTTTGTGCCACTCCTTTACAATCTTTTAAAAGACCTACTCTACTGTAAATCAAAAGTACCTGACTCACTTCATTGATAGGCATGAAGTACCATACTAAGCAACTTAATACAGCACACAGGGGTCTTTCAAATTGGCCTTTGTCTGTATTTGAAAGAGATGATGTATTCAGAGTTGGTGGAAGGGAAGATTAAGAAGAAAAAACAAATCTAAAATGCCTTTCCACCTCCCCATGAAACAAATGATTTATGGTAAATAAATAGGATCGCTGATTACCATTTTCCTCTAGGAAATGAAAGAGGCTATCCTGAGCAAAACAGCTTGTGAAGCAGAAGTGACTGGCCAGGTTTTAGTTGGCACTATTAGTTTTGGGGAATAAGATGTAAAATGTGACAACACTTTTATTAATAACAGCTTTCAGACTCTCTTTTTTGCACTAGTCACATACTACCCATTTTCTCTTTTGACTCCTGTCCCTTAAGTACTGTGTACCCGCAGATTCCATCCTACTGAGGCCTCCCTGAAGTCTAATTATTGTTTTTGTCCTAATAATTCTCAGACTAATATCCTGTTCTCTAGCACTGTAAGAATAAGGAGTGCTATGGAGGCAGCATCTTCCGCTTCGGGTAGGAGGTCATGTCATTCCACTATAACCCCCATTGGCACAACACAGAAGAGGGTAGCAATGTGGATTAGTGGTTCTGTTATGTTCCACAGGAACACATTGACAGCGGATTTCACCACCAATTTCAATAGGCTATACTGGAAGAGTCAATATGGTAACATCCTGTCATCATCTGATAAGCCAGAGACTGCTGGAGTAACAATAATATATCATCAGCATCTTCTATCTTCAGATAATGCCATTGTGACCCACACACTTCCTGGGCGTGGTGTTCTGTCCCATCTAGTGGCATTGAGACCACTTAGAGAGAGATAATGAGTCTGCTCTACAGCCTTAGCTAACAGCCAGTTGGTTTTTAGCTCATGCTGTAGAGCAGAGGTGGGCAAACTACAGCACACAAGCCTTTTTAAGCCAGACCCTGAGCTCCCACTGGGGAGCTGGGTAGGTGGCTGCATCATGCGGCTCGGTCCCGCTCCGGCCCTCCAGCAGGGGTGCTGGGTTGGGAGCCACACTATGCAGCTCTCGGAAGCCGTGGAATGGCCTTGCTCCTAGGGTCAGGGACACACCACTCCACACGTAGGAGCCGGAGAAGGGACATGCCACTGCTTCCGGAGCCACTTGAGATAAGTGCCGCTCGGAGCCTGCACCCCTGAGCCTCTCCCCACACCCCAACCCTCTGCCCCAGTCCTGATCTCCCTCCCGCCCTCCAAATCCCTCAGTCCCAGACCAGAGCACCCTCCTGCACCCCAAACCCCTCATCTCCAGCCCCACCCCAGAGCCCGCACCCTCAGCTGGAACCTGCACCCCTTCCCGCACCCCTGTCCCAGCCCTGATCTCCCTCCGAATCCCTCGGTCCCAGCCCAGAGCACCCTCTTACACCCCAAACTCCTCATCCCCAGCCCTGCCCCAGAGCCCGCCCCCAACCAGAGGCCTCACCCTTTCCCGCACCCCAACCCCAATTTTGTGAGCATTCATGACCCGCCACACAATTTCTATTCCCTGATGTGGCCCTCGGGCCAAAAAGTTTGCCTACCCCTGCTGTAGAGGCTCATGCACTAAGCTTCAGAGGTCCCAGGTTCAATCCTGCCCGCTGATGACCTGGGTCTGTTGGCATTACACCTGGATTTTCCACACCCCTGAGCGATATAGTTATGCCAACATAAATTTGTAGCATAGACCAGGGCTCAGGAGAACTCCTCTACGGAGGAGGTATTTATAGACAGTAAACAAGAATAATCTCTGAGTTTGCTATTGAATTAAGGGCACTTTACACGCTAAACCTGAACTGTTTTACAAGAATGTTATTAGTTTGCTTTGATTGGAAGGGGAGAGGTTGCTGAAGAAGAAAGTAGAATGACATTCCTTCAACGTGAGTCTAATTGGTGACCGTAAGACTAAAGGTACAATTGCATTAAACGAAGACATCAGCACTTGCTTTGCCAGAGGAGCTAAGAGTCTGACCCGTATTGTGTTAATATATAAAGGATTTTAAGAAAATAATCAGGACTTGCACCTATGATCTAACAAATAATTTTCAATATATCCCATTTTCTTTCCCATAGCTACACATGCTACAATTAGCACCTCCTTGAATATCCATTCTAATCTTTACATTCTGCTCTGACAAATGATGTTCTCGTTCTCACACTGCAGCTACATATTTACAATGTATTCATTTTATTTGTTCAGTCTCAGACCGAAATACATTGCCGGCCACACTCCCACAAATACAGTTCTTCTGAAGCTGAGCAACAAACCACTATGAAAAGTTCTAGTCTCTTACATATTATGCTCAAACTTTTAGAAAGGGCACCCTAGAGCACAATACAACCCTAAATAAAAATGAAATGTGAAAAGTTGTTTTCTTTTTCAGTTTAAAACCTCCCTTCTTCCTCTCTACAAAGTCATTGCCAATAATTCCACTATCCTCCCAACATGGGGGCCAACAATGTCATCTCTCTCTCTCGCTCTCCACATGCAAACTAAGGGTGCCACTAAAATACTTTGTTGTAAAGGAAGAACCATATTTTAAAACACTACTTTCAATTTCATCCCTACAACTAACGTCTAATGTGAAATTCATTTTCCTCTCTAGACTCCCTGCCACTCTGCATCACACATTAAAAAAGTTTCTCATATCTAGGGCATAAACAACCATCATCTGAAATACCTTAATATCCTTTCCAATCATACTTCTTCCACAAAGTCTTTACACAATCTGCTAGCCGAAGAATGTTATATTTTTAAAGGAAAAACCCTACTTGTTTAAGAATGTTCCTTGTTCTGGTTCATGACTCTGATTTGTACTGCTTTACTGCTTGTTTTTCTGACAGGGAAGGGTCTTCTGTGTGTCACAGCGAACTCGAAGGATATGTCTATACTGCAATTAAATGCCCACGGCTGACCTGTGTCAGCGGACTCAGGCTTTCAGGTCTCAGGGCTATAAAACTGCCATATATATGTGGCTTGGGCTGGATCCTGAGCTCTGGGGCCCTGCCCCCTCGTTGGGTCCCAAAGCCTGGGCTCCTGCCTGAGCCAAGACGTCTGCAGTGAAGTTTTATAGCCTTGCAGCCCAAGTCCACTGAGCCGGAGTCAGCTGATACAGGCTAGCCACAGGAGTTTAACTACAATGTAGACACAACATCCTTAGGGTTATTTTAGGCGAGAGCACCAGGCCCTCAGCTGGTGTAAATCACTATAGGTCTGTTGACCTCAATGGAGCTACGCTGATTTAAACTAGCTGAGTGTCTGACCAGAGTATTAAGGTGCCATTATACTAATGGTCAATGATAGAAGGTCATACTAGGATATTAATAGTAAGGACTGAGGCTGCATCATTCAATCAGGTCTCAGTGACAATGAAAGTCAGGAGCCATTTCATGGTGGCGATGAACGTATTAGCTATTGGATTCGCATGCAACCTTTATTTGCACTGAAATGAATTGCCCAGGGAAGCTGTGGAATCTCCATCATTGTAGATTTTTTTAAGAGCAGGTTAGACAAACACCTGTCAGGGATGGTCTAGATAACACTCAGTCCCGCTTCAGTGCAGGGGACTGGACTTGATAATCTCTCAAGGTCCCTTCCCGTCCTACAATTCTATGATTAGATCCTTTGAAACAGAAACACAGATGCTGTGATGAGATCCATGGAAGAAAAATTAGTACTGAGAAACTAAGCTATGCTTAGTCTACTCATTTCCACTGCATTAAAACATCAAGGAAACAACTGAAACAGTTCCTCTTCAGCCCCCATATTCCCAGCTCATGGCAGAACCACTCAAACCATTGAGCTATTCCACCATTTTAACAGTGCCTCAGCTACTTACAGGAGGCAGAATACTGCCCTGAAGAAGCAGCCCATGATTCATCTGATAGAGGGGAATCTTTCTGTGATAAAGTCCATAGGTGGTGTCCATAGGATGCAGCTAATTCTACACAACCTGTCAATGCTGGGGGCACATAGGGGCAGAATGGGGGTGCCAATCTCAAGAGGGACTGTGTAGCGTGCACAGCACTTTGTCTGACCCCTGGCCAGCACAGCCATCTCTGGGAACTGGGGCTGCTTCCAATTATTCCAGAGGCTATTTCAGCCCCGGAACAACCTAGGTCTAGCAGTTTTGTGGACAAAAAAAACAAACCCGGAGGAAAGAGCACTAAAAAACCTGATGCTTGGAGCTTTATTTCCTTTCCCCGGCTGCCCACTAGCTTATATAAGCTTACATACAGACAAACATGGACTTTCCCCTTGCTGTGCTGGGAGACACTCCAGTTACCCTAACCAGTGTGTTGTGAAAGGTGCCATTCTACTCCTCTTTTATCACTGTCTTACCTTCCTACCCACCTTCTCAGCTTCTCCTTCATAGTCTCTTGCTCACCTCCCAGTCTATCTCCATTTCCCTTTTGTCTCTTGTCCTTCAAATCATCCATTCCTGCTTCCCTCAGTTTTCTATATTTTATGTTCTGCCTCTTAACCACCCCAGACATAGCTATCTCCCCAGATTCCCTCCCTGGCCTTATACATTCTCTTGCCACCCTATTTTCCTTTTCTGCTCCCTTGATTACATTACCCCCAATCTCCCTCCCTTATTTTCTTGTTCCTCAGTCTCCCTCCCTCGGCCCTAAGCTTCCTCCTTACCCACTACATCATCTCGCTCCTCTGTCTCCCTCCCTATCCACTAACATTCCCTTGCCCCCCATTGCTCGGACCCTGGTCTACCTTCTTCTCCCTACCTGCCTCCTAACATTCCTCACCTTCTTCAGTCTTGCTCCTCACATTCCCCTCCACTACCCCAATACAATCCTGCCCCTCAGTCACCATCTCTTCCCCCAGAGCTTTGATTCCCTTTTGCCTACCTGCACATGAGGCCCACTTGACTTCTGTCCCATTGGGAAAAATGGAGACTGGGGTCATCTGTGCTATGAGCAGCCTCATTACTACTTGCAAAGTCTGTAGGAGATGGTAGCCAGTGGTGTGTGGTTAAAAAAAACAAAAAAGAAATGGGTAAACTAACCTAAACTAAATTCTGTATAACCCATAATGAGGAGTTGATAGGTAAACTGTGTTTATTCATTTTTACCCTTGACTACACTACTGATGGCAGCCATCTTATCCAAGAGCAGCCAGTGATTTCAGTGTCATTGAGAACAATGTGATTTGTTGGGCAATTTTGATAATGGGGGGGGGGGTGTGGGAGAGAATGCTCTAACTTTTCTCAATACAATGAGTAGCTTAAAAAAAATTAAGAATACAATGGCAAAACCAAAAACTGCACAACTCTCAATATCACCACTAAAGCTGACAGCTCTCTTTCCAGCTTGTCTCTACCCCTCTCCAGCAACTTGTCAGCTTTCTTGGCCCACAAACTTTCCTGACATTTTTACTTCATCTGTTTGCCAGACAGAAACCCAACTGAAAGCAGGTGGAGGAAATGGCAGACATTTCTCTTGCTGCCATGGGATAGCATTCAAGGACTCACCCTTTGGCTCCCTTCCCATTTGCTCTTGCTCAAGCTACAGTAATATTGCATACAACCTGCCTGGCCCCCACTCATCTCCACTTCCCCATGCAGCCCAGTTGTGTGTTGGTTATTCAATTGCCTTTGTGTACAAACACACATTACTCTGTGCCTAGAACAGACTAACTCAGCATTGAGCCTTAACTCTTTCCTACACCAAGGACAATTGAGATACCTTTTGCATCCTGGCAGTGACCCTGCTGGTGAGTATTTACATGGGAAACCTCCAAGGACAATCATGGGTATGGCCAGAAGTGGTGGTAATGATTCAGTATTGTAGCTGCCATTTTTCTCTTCAAGTCTATACTGAACCAAAGGCCAAAGCCCCAGCATGGTTTTAGAGCAGGGGTAGGCAACCTATGGCACGTGTTCCGAAGGCGGCAGGCGAGCTGATTTTCAGTGGCACTGACACTGCCCGGGTCCTGGCCACTGGTCCAGGGGGCTCTGCATTTTAATTTAATTTTAAATAAAGCTTCTTAAACATTTAAAAAACCTTATTTACTTTACATACAATAATAGTTTAGTTATATATTATAGACTTAGAGAAAGAGACCTTCTAAAAACATTAAAATGTATTACTGGCACGCAAAACCTTAAATTAGAATGAATAAATGAAGACTCGGCACACCACTTCTGAAAGGTTGCCGACCCCTGTTTTAGAGAGTTCTGTGGTGTTGGAGGTATCATGTTTTAGAGGGGATGTAAAATCAAATTCTAAACAACTTAAGGACCTTAAAAGTACTGGGGCGTGTTCTGCAAGACAAAGTTTAAAGAGAAAGCATGGTCTTGTAGTTAAGGCATTGGACAGGGACACAGACTTCCTACATGATCGTGGACAAGTCACCTAATTTCCGAGACAGAGTGGGATACCCTTATTCACACTGAGTATTACCTTACCCCATAAGTAGGCCCACTGAAATCTACTGGACTGTACTTGTGGAGCAAGGTATTACTGAGTGAGAGTGTAGATCTCAAAATCTGGCTTTCTGTTTCTCAGCTCTCCATCTGTAATATGGTGATAGTCACGTGTTCTTTCACCTACCCTTTGTCTCTCTTGTCTATCTGGACTGTAAGTTGTTTCTATGTGTTTGTGCAGTGCCTAGCACACTGGAGCCCCAAACTCTGTTATGGCTTCAAAGTGCTGCTGTAATACTACTAATATCCCTGTTCTGGTCATTTCTAATTTGGGTGATTACTTTTTGCCCATCCCATTTCCCCCTGCAACATAGCGCGCGCGCACACACACACACACAAACACACACACACACCCCTGCATAATTGTCTACACTTCCTATACCTGGCATTTGTGTGGTGTTGATGTACACGGTTAGGCAGCTGCCGCATTCCATTCCAGCGGTGGCTGCATTTTAGTGGTGAGTGAAGGGATTTCTATGTATATTAATTCTTTGGGATACTTTGGAGTGAAAGGGGCTATATGCAATTTATCATTATTAAACAGTACATCTAAGCAGGAACATGGAGGAACTCCTCTTCTGTTCTAAACCTATGAGGAAAAAAGAGAAAGGGAAAACAGACACAGAAAGAGGGAAGGAGAGGGAGACATTAAGAGAGAGAGAGAAAGAAATGAAATAAACATTATGAAGGTGACAGAAATAGAAAGAAGAGGGAAAGAAAACAATGGGGGCTCAAAATGTCTCCCACTAACTCTAGTATACTCATATAACACTCATATCAAGGATTAGATAGACTATCAAATTTGCCTTTGGTAACTCACTTACCCACATAACAAATCAAATTATTCAAATGAATTATAACCATAATTGTTTTTATAATGTAGGGTTCCTTTGTTTATGATTGATTATTCCTATGCCTCCACTCATTTAACTATGTTTTAAGGAGAGAGTATTAAGATGTCAGTCTCACAAAAGCTTCCAGAAGATATTATAGGGGAGTGGAGTAGTGACTACCACAGTAAGATTGTAAAATTCCCATTATACATGGTTTGCCACCTTTTTTTAAAAAACAGTTCTACTGTCTCCATGGTACACAGCAGAATTTTGAAATTTGGCAAGGGGGCAATCCTGGGGTCAAATCTTTTGCTGTTCCCATAAAAATCTGTTCAGATTTGGCCAAGTTATAAAATGTTGAAAATCACTACCTGCAGTCTGTGTAAAGCTTCATGGAGCTTGCCGGAACATGTTGCTAAAGTCTATCACCACTGCATCCACACAGAGCATGCTCTCCAGAATCTTGCATCAGCATGCCACATGGAAGGGAGCCTCCAGAGATGACAGACAAAACGGATGCACCTCCTTCTGCCTTCTCTGATGTAAATACCCTTTGGTGTAGAGTATACTGAGCTGGGAACCAGGAGACAATGAGTTCTAGACTCCTTTACTAATGGACATTGATCATTTTGTGTTTTTCAAAAGGCTTCAAAGCTTTCTGAGAGGTCACACCAGCAGGGAGTAGAATCTGGACCTCTAATACTCAAGTCTCATTCACCTAGTCATATTGCAACCAGAAAGAATCTACCAAATCTATGTGCTTGGCTATTCTGCCTATGAAATGAGCTATTCATGAATATATAAACCTCATTATCAGTATATTACATGTCTACCTTTACAGACTGGTCCAAATAGGCTGTCTACTCATGCTTCCAGCTATATGTAATCCTTTAAGACAAGTGACAGAAGTCTGCTACATTGATGAGGTTCAGGGTTCAAACCCTGCTGATACTGGGAAGGGAGAAAGGCATGCATGGGAAATTACAGCAGCACAGAACAATCTTTATTGGCCTTTTTTTCCTTTTCAAAAAGCCCCAAGTTCCTCACAAATATTAATGAATTTAACTTCACAAGTCTCCTGACAGATAGGAAAGCATTAATATCTCCATTTTAGACACGGATAACTGAAGCACAGACACAGTAAGGGCTTGTCTATACTTACCGCGCTGGTTCGGCGGCAGGCAATCGAACTTCTGGGTTCGATTTATCGCGTCTAGTCTGGACGCGATAAATCGAACTCAGAAGTGCTCCCCGTCGACTCCGGTAATCCTGCTCGCCGCGAGGAGTACGCGGAGTCGACGGGGGAGCCTGCCTGCCACGTCTGGACGGCGGTAAGTTCGAACTAAGGTATGTCGACTTCAGCTACGTTATTCACGTAGCTGAAGTTGCGTACCTTAGTTCGATTTGGGGGTTTAGTGTAGACCAAGCCTAAGGTAAACATTTGAAAACAAATAGGATGCCTCATTGATTGTGTAAGCAACTTGAGAAATATAAGGCCTGATTTTTCTGAACACAATAGTGTTTTTTATGTTCAAAGCTCAAAGACATTAATCCTCATAACACCCTTCTGTGGGAAGTAAGTGTTCTTACTAGAGCTGGCTGGAAAACTGAAATTCCCGTTCTATGGGAAATTTCAAAATTTCAACAAAAAAGTTAATTGCAAAATAGACCAAAAACACACCAAAATTTCCCACAGAATGGGAATTCCAAAACATTTTAAAAAAAAAAAAAGGGTAAAACTACAATTTATTTTGACCTCGTCAAAACATTTCTGCAGCTCCCAAAGTTGCCTGGAGCCCCAGCAATCCACCAGATGGGAGCAGGACAGCTAGGGGACCCTTGAGCCAAACAGCTAGGAAGCCTGGGAGGCAAGCCTTCTGAGAAGCCAGGCTGCTGAGCTCCTGCAAACCTGGAAGCCTGTTTTCTATTGGAAGTTCATCAACACCGAATAATTCCAGTGAAACGTTTACATTATGACAAACTGGCATTTTCCAATAGCAAAACATTCTGTCAGAAAATTTCTGACCAACTCCAGGTATCACTCTCTTTTCACAGAAAGCAAAACAAACAAAAAGGCTAAGTGACCAAGCCCACACAGTGAGTCAACGGCAGAGTCAGGATTAGCACTCAGGACTACCTTATTCCCAAACCAGCGCTCGTTCCTCCAGGCTACACTACCCTGACCACCAGAGGTCCTGAACACTCACAACTACCACTTAGGGTTGCCAGGTGCCCGGTTTTCGACCGGAAAATCCAGTTGAAAAGGGAACCTGGCAGTGTCCGGTCAGCGGTGCTAAAAGACTGGTTTCCCTCTGCCACCGCGGGGCAGGAAGAGCAGTAGCTGCGGCTGGAGCCTGGAGGCGCTGCCCTCTGCTCAGCTGCTCACAGAGAGAAGTAGATTGCTGGCTCCTGACCAGTTCCCAGCCTCTCCTGCAGAGAGGTAGATACAGGTGAATCCTGGGACAGGGGGTGTCAATGACAGAGGGATGGGGAGGAGCAATGGAGGGAAGGGTAGGAGCAAGCTGGAGGCAGGGCCTGGAAGAAGCAGCAGAGATGGGGCCTCAGAGGGAAGGGGTGGGACAGAGGGGAGGACAGGGTGTCCCGTTTTCAGCAGCTAGAAAGTTGGCAACCCTAAAATGCTCAGCACTTCTGGAACACCACACCTCAGGTGTCTCACACTGGGCCCTCAGAAAATGAAGCACATACAATTAGTAGCCCCCTATGGAAATCGTAGCTTAAGTAACTCACCTAGCATTACACAGGAAATCTATGGCACACCCCGGGATCAAACTCCCGCATTCAAGCACCTTAACCACAAGACAATCTTTTCCCCTTATTGCAGTCCTCTGCACCATTCTGTATAAACTTTTCTACTCCTATAGTTAATGAGGCCGGTGCCCTACAGATAATAGCCTCATTCACACTGCAATTCAGATTCATCCCCTGAGCTAAGTCCATCACACTGAATAAGGGTGTGATTCTGTGGGGGGAATAATGTGATCATTTCATCTAAGACTATCATAACAGATATGCCTCAGGAGTCAGAAATAATACTACATGGAGAAATTTAATCCCAGAATTTCCTAAAGTCTGCTTGCTCCCAAATTTAAACTGTATTGTCCGTCAGTCAGATTTCCATTCCTGTGAGCATCTGATGCTCAAAGATGAACTTTATCTCACTAGGGGAGTATGCAATGAACCTGCTTAGTTTGTATGTGTATCACCAGGGCCGGCTCCAGGCACCAGCCCACCAAGCTTGTGCTTGGGGCGGCACCTGGAGGGGGGCGGCGCGGTGCTCCGGCTCCGGCTGCCGGGGAGAGCAGGGCCACGGCCGGGACTCGCCGCCCTCCCCCCGGCGCTCTGGCTGCCGGGGACAGCGGAGCCGCGGCGGGCTCGCCGCCCTCCCCCCGGCGCTCTGGCCACCGGGGAGAGCGGAGCCCCGACCGGGACTCGCCGCCGTCCCCCCGGCGCTCTGGCCGCCGGGGAGAGCAGAGCCCGGCTGGGGCTCGCTGCCCTCCCCCCGGGGCCCCGGCCCCCCCCCCCGCCGCGGCGGGGGGGGGGGAGGGCGGCCGGAGGCTTTTTTGCCTGGGGCGGCAAAAAAGCCAGAGCCGGCCCTGTGTATCACTGCATTCTCCTGAATTGAAATGGAGCGGCTCAGTTGTGCTGAAGGTCCTATATTCCTAATTATATATTCCTTTCCTACAGAAGACTCTCCTTTAGCTACCATTGCTGTGAAATTACAGGTAAGCAGAGCTTTTAGCACATTGATAACCAGGAAGTTTGAAGGTGGGCACAAACTTGTCACAGTATATTCAAAATCTTATTTCAAAGTGCAGCCTGAGGGTAAATGTGGCCTTCAGCATCCTCAAATATGACTCATACGCATCTTTTGATATGCTGTATGTTAGCTGTGGAAGAGCAGCTCACAGAGACCAATGATTCGAACAGGCCAGAGGCCAAGTGTGCGATTCCTCTTGCCTGGCTTTGTGAATGTTTCAGGGTATTTCTGGTTGTTGATGTTTATTTTAATTGCTAGTGAACTCAACCCAAGCTATTTCTACCCCTGTATCAAGTACACAGAAACACTGTGGCTGTGTGAGTTTATTCTTAATTTAAAAAATACATATTCAATGTGGCCCTCGGGCTCCAAGAATGTTGTTGTTCTTAGTAGCCGAAAGTTTGGGCATCCTTGCTTTATTTGCTTAACTGCAAAAAAGCTACAGTTTAAGCCATTTAATGCCTACTCATTTATTCCCTATGGGCTGAGTTAAAATAATTAACTACAGCAATGACTGGGGCTCTATGAATTTGCCTAGGTAGATATTCAAGCACGTATTTGTATTGAGCAGCATTTACAGCTACTTACCACATAGCGTGAACAACGGATTCATGGAGTACAAAGGCATTCAAACAATAACACAATGTCTGGATAACCCTTAATAGCTGTCACATGAACTGAAGTATGTGATGTGTGAAAAACCCAAGAAAATAGAAGTTCAAAGAAAAGAGTCACAATGCTATCCTGGAGAATGTACATAACATGCAACAAGCTATGGGTTTACAAGGAGTAAAGAGAAATATCTTTGTACAAGTTATGAAATAGAACCTTATATTAACTTTCCTCTCCTCCACCTCTCCAAAATTAGTAAAAAATAACTCATTTGTAAATCTAAAATACAATTTGACTATTTGTATTGCTAAAGCTGCAGTGGGTACATTTGATAAGAGGACCCACCCTCTTTTATAAGCTCCACCTTGACCACACAATTTGCATGAGCTGAGAAACTAAATGTAGTTTAGCACCACATGGAAATGAGGTCTAAATAGCAAGCCCTTTCCATCTAAAACAAACACATAAATTGGCTAGAAAATATCACATTTTTGCTAAAAAATGAAAAATTAGGTGATGCAGCCATGTAATGATTTATCTTAGTGGATATCTATGCAAAGCTAAATAGCCACATTACTTCTGTTGGAAAATAAACAAACGTAAAAACAAAAGAAAACAAAAGAAAACATGGCCCATTTCTATATAAAATATGGACATGCTGAATAGGAAGTTGATTTATAGACTGGAATTCTAACATTGCGGCAGCAATGTTATACAGTGAGAATAAAACTTAAATTATTGTTTAGTCAGCTCTATCTCCTACCGTGTGTAATTTTTCAGCACCGTATCTTTTTTCACTTCCCTCCTCCCACATTATAAATTAAAAAGATTTTCTGGCACTTTTCAGAGACCACAGATATAACGCTATCAGCATTTCTGATAATGCTGAAAAGCACCTCAAGCAGTAAATATCCTTCTTTGCTGCCAACGATTCTGTTTTTTTCTATTCTGTTATATATTTTAATGTGTGTGTGTATACACAGAGCATAAACCTTCACATACACATGCACAAATTGAGACAGATATATATTCACTCTTCCATTCATTCAAAACAACATTATGTTTAAGTGATGATTTGCTGTGGTTATAAAATGCTGACATTTGGAAAATAAAGAAATTTGTCATTAAGGGCCTACAAGTAATCCTAATTTTGTTCTGGTGTCACCCGTCATCTATTCCATGGATCAGAAACCTTTTTATATCCTCCCTCAATCAATCATTTCCAATGAAGGCCCTAAATTTTCAAAAATCACTACAATTGACCAAGAGACCGTCTTTCGGCTCACCCAGTATTTATAAAATCTAGCTATTGATTGTATAGAACAGGGGTTCTCAAACTGGGAGTCGGGACCCCTCAGGGGGTCGCGAGGTTATTACATGGGGGGGTCACAAGCTGTCAGCCTCCACCCTATACCCCACTTTGCATCCAGCATTTATAGTGGTGTTAAATATATTTAAAAGTGTTTTTAATTTATAAGGGGGGTCGGACTCAGAGGTTTGCTATGTGAAAGGGGTCACCAGTACAAAAGTTTGAGAACTATTGGTATAGAATTAACGAGCATTGCTGGGTATGTTTTAAAGCGTGTACATTTCATGGATACTAGCTGTACTTCTCAAAACCGTTTGGAAGATACTAGTCTAACGTTTTACTTGAGGAGCTTGTAAACTCCGTAAACCCTGAAATGAAGGACAGAGATTATTATAATTTACAGTAGAAATGGGCATATGGGGCATATTAACTAAGCAGGAATAGAAAGGTCATTTTAAGGTCTAAAGACAGTCTTGTAAGAATTGTTAGGGGTCTGTCATGTTTAGACTGAAGTTTTCATGCTGCTAGCCTGTAGATGTTTAAGCTCCACAAGCAGTAAACAAACTAAACTGGATGGGTTTACAGCATTCTAAACACTGCAAGACCTATCAAAATGTTTATAAACTCTATTGGAACCAAAGGAGATTCGGAGATTTTTCATAAAGTAAAACCCTCTCTTTTTCAGATGTGTGTCTGATAAAAGTACCTCCTCTGGTTAACACCAAACTTCCTTCCAAAATGTTCTTCCGCCAAGATACTAGAAATATTTGAGAGTATTTCAGATCAAAAGAATTTTTCTGAGAAAATTAGTGCTGGATTAAATCCAAACATATAACTGAAACTCTCCTAAAACTAGACTGTGACTTCAGGCATAGCCTTGAGTCAAAGATAGTGCATAAACTGTGCCAAGCCAAGAGGCAGGAGATATTGTGACTCAGAGACATGGCTTAGGCATAATTCCTCCCCTGCTACCAACTTTGCTCCTGGGAGGTAGAAATTGACTGGTGGTCTCTACAAACTAAGGCTAGGTCCACACTATCCGCCTGATTCGGCGGGTAGAGATCGATCTTCTGGGATTGATTTATCGCATCTCATCTGGACATGATAAATCGATCCGAGAAGCGCTCCCCTGTCGACCGCGAAACTCCTGCTCGCTGAGAGGAGGAAGCGCTGTTGACGGGGGAGCTTGCCTGCGCCGCGTGGACCCGCAGTAAGTAAACTTAGTTCGATCTAGGAAACGTCGACTTCAGCTACGCTATTCTCGTTTCCTAGATTGATCCCCGCCCCAGTGTGGACCAAGCCTAAGTAACTGCCCACACTGCAGTGCCTCAGATACTCTGGCCAGCAGGTAAGATGTGTAGCCAAAACTAAGTTAATTCCCTGCCCATCTTTGTCTACTCATATTTGATCCAGGAATGGAGTAAGCAGGCAAGTAACCCTGCTGATTCCCGCACAGCTGGACCCAAGATCATGGCATGCTGGGTAACAGTGTAATGCAGGGGTAGATCTTGCTTCATATTACTCACTTGTATGAGCACTTAGTCAAAATCACACCCTACCCCTTACTTTCTTACTCATGGTATCAATCTTATGAGATTTAACTCTGAAAATATTCTAATGTAATTTGAAACTTCCACAGGATCACTCAATGATCTTGTAATCTTCCCAGAGACCCTCATTGAGATTCTACAGATTCAAAACATTTGCATCTAATATGGCCAACATATTGAATCCAACCTGAATAAAATTCCTCAGCTCCCTACTAATCACTAAGGAAGACCACTCCAAACCCCGCCCCCCCCATCTGAAGATTTTAAACTAGACATGTTGAAGCTTCTTGTCGTGAGCTTCAAAGCTCTGCATAACTCCACCCTCCATATGTACACAACCTTGTCTTATTCTATTGAACCTTTGTCCTCATCTACTCCATGAGTGGCCTCAGCCTTATCCACCCATTTATCAACTTCTCAGACTAACATCTGTGTGCCTCCTTTCCAAAGCTGATGAATGGAGAGCCCTTCCTGAGCTCATCCACAAGGCCTTCATCCTCTTCCCATTCAAGCCTCTCTGGAAGACCCACTTCTGATGTGTCATCTATGGGGAAGTTAGAAGACTTATAGTACCAATTCTAAAGACTAGGGGAGAATAATTTATACACCATATTTGAGGAAGGGTGGGGGGGGATATGTTAAACATATTTTAAAAGACATGACCAGCACCACACTGATAACTCTTAAGCTATGTTTGGAGAGAAAGGGATATTTGATGACTTTTCAATTAGGGAAAGCCCAACAATTGTTTCCATAAAAAAATCTTGCCCACTTCATGTCAAACTTTGCCAACAAAATGCTCTTGTTTGTGAATAAGCATACGCAATTTAAGGTAAACCAGAAACTTTTTGGAGAACAATATATAGGGGTCAAAAATATCACGCTTAGAAATGAAAACCACATTACACCTCACAACTTTAGTTATGGAATCATTATTATGGATTCCAAAACCATACATACCCAATGCTGTTTCTCCACAAACACAAAAACGAGAAAATAAAATATTCTTGATCTCTGAAGCTTGCAAGAACACATTAATGGGAATATTTAATACATTAGTAAGTATTGATTTTTTTTTCTTTTTTATATACAGTTATAAAATAAATAAATTAATGGAGATACGCTATCTCCTAGAACTGGAAGGGACCTTGAAAGGTCATTGAGTCCAGCCCCTTGCCTTTACTAGCAGGACCAAGTACTGATTTTGCCCCAGCTCCCTAAGTGGTCCCTTCAAGGATTGAATTTATAACCCTGGGTTTAGCAGGCCAATGCTCAAACCACTGAGCTATCCCTCCCCCAAAAAACATACATAGACTCTCACACATATAGGATGATACTATTACTGCATATAACTACATCTGCATTTTCATATTGCATATGGATAAAATATGACTTTGTACCTGTAGATCCTGCCCTTTATTAGCAGAATGAAAGAAGAAAAGGAAATAGGAGTTGAGCGGGAAGTGAGATCAAGTGGCGGAGGGAGGGGGGAGAGGAGGGAAGACTTAGGCCCAGATCTTTAAAGGTACCTGCACATTGATGTGCTCAGTGTTGCAATGCCTAACTGATTTAGGAATCTTCATCCCCTTTTCAAAAGAGATTTAGGCACATAAATTTAGGCACTTAAGAGTTTGGTATTTAGGCTCGTAAGCGCCTACATCACTTCTGAAAATGAGATTTGGGCTGCTAAATCAGGTAGACATTGCAATGCTGATTGCCTACATACCTTTAAAACCCTGGGCTTCAATCTAATCTGCAAATACTACACAGAAACTGCTTGAGTCATGATGAAGTACCATTATCTTTTCCACTTGCTTGCAAGGGCAACTAAATCTCTCACCAAGGACTAGAAACAGGCAAAGCTTTTCTCCCTACTAGAGGTGATAAAACTGACTCTTTCCAAGAGGGAAAAAAAATGAAATCAGACAAATTTGACTGTGATCCTGTCATCATTTGCAGATTACTACTATTCTTAAACACTGCTCCAAGTTTTACATAAGGTGTCTGATTACAAATGTGACAGATCATACTAAAAGGAATAATAAAGGACTATGGATTCAAACGCTCACAGACAGCAGCATGCTCCAGTGGATATAGCGCACTGGACTTGGTGTCTGGAGACCAGGTTATATTCCCAGTTCTATAACTGAGCTCTTGTGTGACACCCTGTAAGTCACTCATCTAAATGTGTTTCACTTTTCCCATCTGGAAAATGGGGATAATGATACTTACTGTCCTTTGTCATGTGTTTTGAAATCTAGGGATAACAAGTACAATGACAGCTAAGTGTACTTGTGTGCATTAACAGGATCAGACCTTATGTATGTGAAGGGCTGTCAACATTTTTACCTTAAAAGTTTTAGGATATGATCGGTTGCCCCGTCCAGGATTGTGGGAGCTCTCCAAATAGACAAATCCTATAGTATTGAGACTACATGTCCAATCTCAGTTAGTTTTTATTTCCACAGAAAAAAACATTAAATAAGTAAAATATATGCCAGGTATCTGGAATGGCATGCCATGGCATTACAATATCATATCTTCATAATATCACAGAAGAAAACAACACCCACTTGTTTGCAGTATATTTAATTTCAAAATTGCATATCAGTGTTAGAGTTTACTACTCCAAGGCCTTGTGATTATTTCAGATCCAGTTGCTCTGTGTATTACTGGTTACATAAACTGGGCTGCAAAGTTGTCTTCAAACTGTTAAGGTCAATATATCATTATGTCAGTTTTTCCATCAGTGTGGTTTTCCTAGCTCAAACCAGTATCCTAATTACCATGCTATATTTTTTTCATCTATTATTAGACTCTGCCATCCTTAAATGGCAGATAAATGTACAGGCAAAGAACCCATCTGATTGCATTTTTACAAATATAAAATAAGACAGGAGAAGATTAGTAGTTGCACTGCACCATTCCATCCAAGACAACATGAGTCATCTTGATTAAACTAATTTGGGGATGACACTAAAAGTGTCTGAAAACTTTTCCTGGCTTGATTTCCTTTTCTAAAATGTTGTTTAATTACTTTTTTCATACACAAAGAAAATATAGATTTCATTTTTTCTCATTATTTACTACATTATAAATTCACTTTACTCTCCGACAATCTGAAGTATAGTATATTAACAAAATACATGCTTTCGTTCCTAAGTTTCCTTTCCAAAATAAACTAAACCCTTCTATACTCAAAGTTATCCTTTTGTTCAGCCTGAATAAATGGTAGAAATAGTTTCCTCCAAAGAGATCAGCCTATCCCCAATATTAAAACCGCCTCTTGTGTATACCGCTGAAATGGATAAGGACAGTGTCCCGTTTTGCAATGGAGGGATATAACACATTTTCCACTGTCTTAATGAATATTTTGAACTGTTAGTGTTGAACATGGGTTATTTCTAATATGAAATGAAAATCAGTTTTTACCATGAACACTAAGGCGTATGTTCTAATCTCAATTCTGGGACGCGCCCACTCACATCCCTGCACATTGTACAAAAAATAAACTCATACATCTGAAGACGCACACAGTCACAATGATGACTAAGGGTTACAGGAAACAGTGCAAGGATGCTGACTATGCTGAATTCAAACTGCAAACCTGAGGCAGCACTGAAGAGAATCTATTGCAGACTTATGTTGGTTTAATCAATCCATGAGAACAGCCCTGAATTAGGAATGGAAAAATGTGTCACTGACCCAGGTGGAGCTCTAGGTGGGCTCCAAGCTCCCCACTACATAGATGGAGTGTACATGCTGCACCATCCTTTAGGAACAGGGTCTTTCATCCTTATTACACCTTCCTGCTCTCTGTGGTGCAGCTTGCATTCCTGGGCATGTCAGGAGGGAGCAATCAGAAAAGACAATGACCAGGAGAGGCACTGTGGTGGGATGGGATGTCCTAAGACCATGCGTTGATCAGGCAACCTGTGGTGGGATTCATTCCTCCAGCTCACTTCCACTGTGAGCAGGGCAGTCACGGAAGATCTAGAAGCCGAGCCCTCCTCCCCAAACTACACCACCACTATCAAAGAACAGACACGGTAAGTAATCTTGACTCAGAGCTTTAGAGCTCACACAGCAGGCGGGGATGGGATGATGTAGTATTTCCCTATCCAAAAGGAATAGGATCTCATGTGTACTGAATCTACTCCAAGCAACTGGTAATCTGAAAACCTCATTCATCCATCACAGAATGCCTTCTCTCACACACTAGTGCCAATTAGTGAGGTGATAAGAGTATAGTTATTAAAAAAAATCATAATGTTAGTTCATATTTCCGGAGGAATTTCACACTTACGCTCAGCTAGAAATATTTATTACACATAAAGTACAGGCTCACATTTTCTTAAACATGTTGGGCAGTTCCCCAGGTGAATCATTGCTACATTAAAGTCAATGGAGCAATACCAGTTTACCCAGATGAGGATCGAGTTCAATGTGAACAACTAAGATGTTTGCATAAACAAAAGGACTTTTTTGAAGACTAAATGGACCCTTAAAAATGGCACCAGTTTTCTCTACTGCACATCTATTTAACATTAATTGTGGCTGTGATTTAACACAAGGAACACGATTTATTGACTATTTTTTATTACCAAATGGATAAAATACAAATTGCACATTAATTCCTGAGCAATTCCTGCTTTCTCTTTTGCCTGGTTTGTGAGGCAGGTGTTATACTATGTATGTATAACTCCAGAGGGGTGAAAAATGCTGTCCATGTGTTCATGCAAGATTGGATGGTCTTTTTACATGGAAATGCAGGTGTTTGGGCACTATTTGTCATATCTGGCTATATAAAAGCCAAACACATAAACATATGATGAAACTCCCAGGGACAAACAGTAAAAGTCCTTACACCAGATGTATTTTATATATTAACACTGCAAGTTGTTATTGGGATTATATCATTCCAGGACCATAATTAAGTTCTGACATCACTGACCCAGCAATCAATGTTCTGCCCATTAAGAATTTTAAACATCACAGTAAAATTGAATGACAGTAACAGCAACACAATCAATACTACCGAGAGGTCATTTCCCTTTACTTTTTGCAGTCAACTTTACTAACGTATTTTAACTGGGTAGGCATTTTAAAGTATCTTTATTTGGCATTTCATCTACATTTCTTTACATATTTGCATTTTATTCCTATTTTTGTGTTTTTAATGTCGTGCCAAACACACAGAACACTGAACGAGTCCTTTAGGTATCTAAATAAATCAATGAACTAAAATAAACATTTGGCTTTTTTATTTTTGAGCTTCAAATACTAACAATCTTTTTTCCACCTCTGTCTTCCATACAAACTAGTTTTCCACCATCCTTGGACAAAGATAATAAACCAAACTTGCAAGTTTGCCTTCAGAAATTCTAACCTACTCTATCCCCAGTGTTTTTGGATTCCTCTTCACCACAAAAGATTTGTGGCTTTCCACATTGTTGAACATCATGGATGGTTTCCTCAACCAGCCAGTTGAATAACCAGAATTCAGCTGGGCATCAGAAAGCAATTTTTCAAGTTCTGCAGCTGCCTGTCACAGAGAGTTGATTAGGCCTACAGACTTCTTTTTAATTAGTCTCTCTTCCCCTTCAAGCTGCTCTCCACTTAATTCAAAAATGGTCAGAAACTGACCCCTCCATGACTATAGAAGCTGTTTTTGTAATTTTAATAATCCAGCTCAAGGCTGGATTAGCTGCTTCAAATCTTCCCAAATGCCAACTGGATGCTTCATATACAGTTAACAAAAGTCGCATTAACTTTGCAGAGGAATCTTCCATTACCCAATATGGAGTGCAATGCACACAGGCCTTTAAATCATGGTTTTTTTTTTGTTTTTGTTTTTTGTTTTGTTTTGTAACCAGTCACACCTATTAATGTAATATTTCAAAACAGGTTTTGTAAACCCAGATCTGGTCTGTCAAATCCCTGTCCTCACATCATTTAAATCTTTCTGATTATGATCCTTAATGAGTAGGTCTTTCTTGATGATAAATAAATATTTGCTCCTCTACATAGCCTCTGAGTAACCCCTCCACTAACCAGTTAAGTCTGGGGGCAACTGGAGCTTTTCATGCTGAGCATTTTGTAATTCAGAGAAACCTCTATGAAAATACTCTCCGGCTGAGCCCAACAGCATTTCAGTGTAAGCAGAGCAGTGAACCAACCAAAGCTGGTTTTCCAGCTCTCCTTCAGACTGGCAGTCCACGATGCTTCTTACCTGTAATCAGGATCCAAATGGCAGAATTGTGAACCAAAAATAAATGTTGCCATTTCACCTCTTCTATGGTACAGCAGTCAACGGTGCATTCCAGACCCCCCAAACAGACTCCAAAGATAGAACAACGAGGAGTCCTTGTGGTACCTTAGAGACTAACAAATGCATTTGGGCATAAGCTTTCATGGGCTACAGCCCACTTCATCAGATGCATGGAGTGGAAAGTACAGGAGCGGGTATAAATACATGAAAAGATGGGAGTTGCCTTAGCCAGTGTGAGGTCAGTCTAACGAGACAATTCAATTAACAGCAGGAGGAAAAATAACTTTTGTAGTGGTAATGAGAGTGGCCCAATTTATTTATACCCGCTCCTGTATTTTCCACTCCATGCATTTGATGAAATGGGTTCTAGCCCATGAAAGCTTATGGCCAAATAAATTTGTTACTCTCTAAGGTGCCACAAGGACTCCTCGTTATTTTTGCTGATACAGACTAACACGGCAACCACTCTGAAACCTGTCCAAAGATAGAGTAACTTTGCTGGACCCAGGAACTTAAGCTACTAGTGAGATTTCATTTAAACACACTGACACACACACACACACACACACACACACATACACACTGAAGTAACTAGATAACTTTCACCTGGTTCAGGGCCACTGGAGTTAGACTGAAATTAGACATTAAAAGCTGGTGGTTAATAACTACTCCTTAGGTGTTACCTAGTTGTCTAACACAAAAGGTGACCTACCTAGCTTTAGGGAGAGGCCAAAAAACAAAACAAACAAGTAAACGAAACCTTCAGACTATTCTTTGATCTTACATGGAAAAATCCTTCCTTGATAAGTCTTTTAAAGAACTGACTCCTAAGTGGGAACTCTTGCAAGCTAACTGCCTGTATTAAGCACCACTCTAATGTTCCAAATCTCATAGGCCTTATCTAGATGAGAAAATTGTACCGATTTAAATAAGTCAATTTGGAAAGTGATTTAATAAAGTGGCACAACCACCTTGTATGGACACTCTTATTTCAGGTTAAGGGAGCTTTATGCTGAGATATCTTAAACCGGTAATGAAACGATTTAAGGTAGAGTGATATTACCCAATTTAAATTAAAATAAGAATGTCCATGCCAGGGGGTTACACCATTTTAACTAAATCACTTTCTACACTGATTTAACTAAATTGATACAATTATCTCAGGTTGACAAGGCAATAGGAACGGTGGAACAGAGAGGAACGTGTTTACCTCTTCTAAAGAAGTTGCTATTGATTCAAATAACAGATCATGGAGTAAAACATAATTGTTTGCATGATCATACATACAAACTGCCATGTAGCCTTAACTACAGCCAAAAGCCACTTTCTAAATTAAAATAGTTTTAAAATGGAGGGGATCGGGTGACCAGACAGCAAATGTGAAAAATCGGGACAGGGGTGGGGGTAATAGGAGCCTATATAAGAAAAAGACACAAAAACCAGGACTGTCCCTATAAAATCGGGACATCTGGTCACCCTAGGAGGGGATGGTATGATCAAACTGCCTATGATGGCATGTGGCCCTTTGGTGATTGCCGGTAGCAAAAATCCCCAACTGCTGGAGATGGGGCACTAGATGTGGAAGGCTCTGAGTTACTACAGAGAATTCTTTCCCAGATATCAGCCTGGTAGGTCTTACTCATATGCTCAGTTCTAATTGATCTCCATGTTTGGGGTTGGGAAGGAATTTCCCCTCAAGTCAGATTGGCAAGACCTGGGATTTTTTCACATTCCTAAGGGGCTTGGGTCACTTCCAGGTTTAAACTAGTGTAGATGGTGAGTTTTCTGTAATTTGAAGTCTTTAAAACAAGGTTTGAGGACTTCCGTAAGTCAGCTGGAGGTTAGGGTCTAATTTCAGGAGTGGGTTAGATTCTGTGGTCTGCAACATGCAGGAGGTCTGACTAGATGATCACGATAGTCCCTTCTGACCTTAAAAGTCGAAGAGTCTATCCCTTTCATGTATTAATCACTTGCCTTACGAACTACTAGGCACTCTTCATTACCTCAGTATATTAAGAGGTTGCCTTAAAGCTATTATAGGCCTCTGAGTGCTTTTGGGCTTCAGAATTACTTTGTATAGTTGCCCTGAAAATATTTGCTGCCAGAGGGCTACTGTTGTTTATTCCCTTCCGAAGTATTTTTGCCTCAAATGTTTCTTTTATTCAAAGATTAAGTGTCTATTTGTGCAGAAAAATCTTGATTTTTTAAAGACAGAGATTATATAAATAATGAATGTATGTATTACCTTAATTACTGCTTAAAAAACAGATTCCCTCTTTGAAACCTGCACTACTTTTTTTAATTGAATGGCTGATGTGTTCCTTTATGTGAAATTCCAGGAGCTGTCAATATTTATTTGCTAAATAAAAACTGTATAAATAACAAGAGAAGAAAAGATAAAGGGGTCTGTTTTAAAACTGACGTCTGAAGGAAAATATGGTTCCTTACTCCCTGATCATCCAGTTAAGTCCTGGGCAAGTGCAGACCCCTATTGGTGCACACATCCAGTTGCAGAATTAGGACCTTAATGAGAAAAATCTTGTGCTGTAATAGTAACCAGCACTACCCCTTGTGTTAAACCTTAAGGGGATCATTTGTATTATATCTTCTGAAATATTAAACAAATATGATTAAAATGTTGCGGATTTTTTTTCTTCGAAACATGCTGGCTCCCTAGGCATTTGAATAATGCTCCAAAATAATTGGAAGGAGAAAAGGAAAACAAATGAACCACTAAGATGTGCCTAGGCCTACTGATCAGTCATGTGAGCATATTGTTGTAACCCTCATCAGATCCCACACAGCTTTCTCTCTGCAGTGTGTTACCCCATTTCTTACATCAAATCCAAATTCAGATTGTAAACTGTTTGGGGGAAGTACCATGCCTGTCTACGCCCACTGTAAAGGGCTTTATGGACTAGTAGGTGATAGATATATACAAATAGTTACATTGAATTAGATTTTCTGCATGCAACAGTTGTGGTGCATAGAGTATGCAGCAGAACGGTTACGTGCAGATCTAATTCAATATAACTTCTTATTTTTATTTATTAAAAAAAGTAAATAATAATGATGGTTGAGCATTCCATGGTAGGAGTTTCAATGAAGCAGTATCTAAACTAGACACTGAGTGGAAAAGTTCATGAAAAAGCCAGGCCACACAAGATTTCTATTATTTCTCAACTTTGGCTGGGTGGTGTGAAAGACTAATTAGACTAGTTAATGTTTTTCATCACTTCAAAAATGGAAATCACTACATAAATGTGTATTACCATCCAAAATAGGCCACAAATCCCCAGTACAGTAAACATGATGTCAATATTAATTCAGAGATTATTTTCTTGTTATCAAATAGGTCTGTGTGTGGTGACTATCCCCATAGTATATAGGGGCTCATATACTTGG
Organism: Trachemys scripta elegans; assembly: GCF_013100865.1. Classification (NCBI taxonomy): domain Eukaryota; kingdom Metazoa; phylum Chordata; order Testudines; family Emydidae; genus Trachemys; species Trachemys scripta. Next base: position 130,185,363 of record NC_048302.1, read on the forward strand.
GGCCAAATCTGAGCCCATATACAGTGCAGAGTCCTCAGGACTTGGATAGTCAGGTTGATCTAAACTCTCCTGGTGGGGAAGTAAAATCCTGAAGGCAGAACTCTACCCTACATCAGCTGATCTACCCCACATGGAAGAGTCAGTGAGTCTGTCCCAACATTGCTGTATGTGGTTAGGGATCATGGCAGGGACCACCAGAGACTGCTATCTAAGACGGAAGTGCTTTCCTGAAGCAACAGTGAGAGAGGAAGGATCTTCCCTGCTGTGACAACTGGGGAGTGGATGAAGGGGCAGAATGGCTTTCAGAAACAAGTGCCTATTTGAAACAGAACTATCAGCTGTAGCAGATGGCCCCATAGGTGCTTACAATTCTCCTGAATCTCCAGGGCAGTTATGGACCCAGGGAGGAGAGATGGCTCAGCCCCTGGAATTCTCCAAGTTCCAACCCAAAGGGTAGTTTTGTACCTGTCATCCACAATTCTCTCTCACCTCATAGCATCTCCACTGTGGATACCTGCAGCTCAGGGCTGAAGTAATCTGCATGGAGGAGAAAGGAAGCAGGAGCCAAGGAGGACTAGTCAGAGGGATAGTGATTTCCTTGGCCCCTTCAGCATCTCCCTAGGTACTAACCCCAGACCAGAGGTCCTCACCCGCCCCTTCCACATCCTGGCTCCCTCCCACACCTCTGTACTGTCCTCTAGAACAGTCAGGCAAATGTGCAGCAACCGTGCAGGATATGGGGTTAATGTACCTTTACTCCCAAATATCAAAGGGGCAGGATTCAGGATTCAAAGAGATAATTTATGGTAAGGCATGTTTACTTTCTTGGGTAAAGCTTTCTTGCATCCAGACAGCTGTTTAGATACTATTTATTTTTGAACTTGCATTTGAAGAAAAAAGTCAAATTAAATTAAAAAATGGAAACAGAGAATGAGGAGAAAAATACTACAAATCTATTTGGACCCCCACCCCCAAATTCAGTATTTTCATCATCACCACTCCCAGAACTGCACTGGTCGTTGGGGCACCATCGCTGAATGCCCCAACTGTGAGTCCGGGGACAGAATAGGGCCACAGCTCCTCTTGCATGTCGTAAGAGGGGACTAAAAGGGGGCTGCCTGGAGAGGGATGGGCTTCGCCAGATTAGAAATTTGCCCAAGACACACCCTCTGATGAGCAAGTTCAGTATTTTAGCAATCTAACCACCTTTTAGTTTCCCATAATCTGACTTTATGTAACAGGCTGCAGGTTGATGCCTACTGGCATCAATCTTTAGAAACACGTAAATCAAGATCTGTGCATAATCCTAATAAGAACTAAGTGTATGTGGTTTTTATGACCAAATGTCTTTGAAAACACAAAAGATGCTACTCTCAGCAAGATTGCAAGATATTTACAGGTGGCCGAAAACAGAACAAAAATAACTCTGATTTATCAAATATCCCCTGAGAATTTTCTCTTTGTCATTGTGGCTTTGCAGACTATTACATCTCAAAGGTATTGGCAAGCATTCCTGTGGGACCATCAAGGCATTCAAATAATCTCAGAAAGTGTAAAGAAATATAGATGAGACGATCAACATCCTTGATGGGAAATTTCAGGAAAGAACAAAATGATTTGATAAATGTGAATGCATTAAATGCACACTGAATAGCCTTTAACAGAAAGAAAAAGGAAAGCGGGAACTGAAGTAACAATGACCTTCCTTCCCCCCCTCCCCCCTTAAACAGCAGCTTCTTAAAACTCTCAATTACCCATAAAATTAGATAGAAGATAAATCTCACTATGGTGATTTGCTCTTTATAAGTCCAGAACCGGTGTTCTGAATTTCTAGCGTATAATTACTTCCACACAGATAAAGCATGAGTCATCTGTTCTAGCCTAACCTTTGCATTTAAATTTGCATTTTATTCTCGCTTATCTTTTTTCTAAACTGATATTACTGTCTACTATGTTTATTAAAAACAACTTAAAGCCACAGTGCATGTCAAACTCTGAACTGGGGCATCATTTGTTGTTGTATTGTAATTAAAATGACTCAGATTAAAATTCTAATCATTCCCATTAAGCTTGTCAAATGTATCTTAAATGTCAAATTTTTGTTCACAAACTATGTCCAAATGCCCAGTGGCTCTCTAGTAGAGCTCTGCAGAGCCAGATGAGAGGCCCAAGTCTGTTTTGTTTCCTGAGCTCACTCTGCAGTGACCACTCCAGTTGGTTATGCAGTGGAATTGGCAAATTCTAAAAGTCACCCCATCTGGCTAGGTCCCCACTCTGTCAACTTCAGTAACAAGAAAGGTTAACACACTGTAGGGCCCTCAATGATGGTTTAGAGGAGGAGGGGGCGGGGAAGCAGGTGGAGCGGAGGTTGGAGCGTGCTGCAATACCCATTGAATGGGAGTGTTTTCATTTACTTCAGCGGGCAGTGGATTGGATGCTATCTAAATAGAGAAGTTTCAACTAGAACTTTGATTAAGTACATTCCGTACATGGTCTGGCCCCAGATACATACTTACCCCAAGACATTAAATAAAAGTTCTGTAGGGTTTTAATTTACTCATCCAGGCAGCATGGCTTTCATAGTTATCAGTTGTCTTTTTTTAAGACATTTTAGAATCATAGAAATATAGGTCTGGATAGGACACTGAGAAATCATCCAGACCAGCCTCCTACTCTGAGGCAGAACCAAGTAAACCTAGACCATCCCTGACAGGTGTTTGTTCAACCTATTGGTAAAAGCATTCAATGATGGGGACTCCTCTCTCAGAAGCCTATTACAGAACATAATTACCCTTACAGTTACAAAGTTATTTTCCTAATATCTAAGCTAAATATCCCTCACTGAAGATTAAGACTATTACTTCTTTTGGACATGGACAACAATTGATTACGATCTTCTCTATAGCAGCCCTGAATATACCCGAAGACTTATCAGGTTCCCCTTCAGTCTTCTTTTCTTAAGACTAAACATTTCCCTTTTTTAAAACCTTTCCTCATAGGTCAGGTTTTCTAAACCTTTTCTCATTCTGGTGGCTCTCCTCTGGATTTTCTCCAGTTGACCTGCATCTTTCTGCAAGTGTGGCACTCAGAACTGGACACAGTGCTCCAGCTGAAGCCTCACCAGTGCAGAGTCGAGGTTCTTTTGAATTCTAAGATTGTTACCAGAAGTGCTTTCAGCCCCTCCCAGCTTGGTGTTACCAGCAAATTGTATAAGTATATTTTCCACTCCATTATCCAACTCATTAATTAAAAAATTGAATGGTACCGGACTCAGGACTGACCCATGCAGAACCCCACTAGATATATCCTCCCAGTTTGACAGCAAACATAGATAACTACTCTTTGAATATAGCATTTCAAACACTTGTGCACCCACCTTATACTAATTTCATTTAGACCACGTTTCTCTAGTTTGCTGATGAGAATGTCATTTGGGACAGCGTCAAAAGCCTCATTAAAGTCAATATATATATATCACATCTATTGCTTTCCCCCATTCACTAGGCCACTAACCTGGACAAAGAAGGGTTTAATTATGCCTTTAGTGACTTCACAGTAGTGGATTAAGCTTTTTTGTATAAATGAAATCAGGGGCCTTTTGGAGCAAATTAAATGGGGTCCCCTGACATCACTAAATATCCTTTTCCATAAATGGCCAAGGGATTCAAGCAGATTGAAAGGTTCTCCATGGAGAAGAGGCGGGAACAGGAAGCCCACTGCAGTTTTATTCTCATGAAAGGCAGCTAAATCAGGAGAAGGCTTTACAGAAGGCAAACAGAGACTTCCTTCCCTCCTCCCCCTGCCCACACTAAAACAAGCCCTTTATATATATATAAAATTTCATGTTAATTTTTTAAAAGGATGAGTGGTCCATTTGTTATGAACAAAGGGCATTTCATAATATGTGCACTTATCTTACATATAATGGAACATGCTGACATCTTAAACTTAACTAATGCTAATTAAATTCAACAGTGTTTCTAGTTGTTAGGTTGGAAAACTGAGTCAAATAGAACATACTGTAGATAGAAGTTCTTCTCAGCATTTATCAGAAGGAAGTAACTGGGCACTCTGTATTATGGACACTCTTTAAGACATGCACCTACTGTGTAACTCAAACATGCTCCACCATTTACTATGCAATGGTGGATCTTTTCCATCTCTGCAAAGTGTTGATTGACCCTTGTTTAAACTTCATTTTGCAAGGGGAAGCACCCTTCAAGGAAAATACCAAAGATCATGTTATGATGGTGTTCAGGGGAGGGGGTGCTACATCTTAGGTTGTTTACTCAAGGCCAGATTGTCCTCAGATCCAGCATGAGCGTGACATAGGTGAAGGGCAAAGGCATACTTTAATGTGTGGACATCTAAAATAATTCCTTTCTCTTCTCCGCGTTCATGTTTGCACCCTTCCAATGTTTATAACTGTGTGTAGCTCATCCTTTAATCATCACTTAAGAGAACTGTACATATTTTGTTCCTTTAATCATTTCTCAAAAATGATGTCTTCCAACCCTGCAATAATTTCTGATGGTGTTCTCTTAATACCCTCCAATTTGTTGATCCTCTCCAGATATTAAGAGTCTTAGAACTATATGCAATAGCTACAGTATTCGATCTGTACAGATCTCACGGGGTCTTACAGAGATGAACTATCCCACCTCCTTTCTCCATGATTCCTCCCTGTTTAAATCACATTGGGAGAACTCCTTGACCTCTTAATGTCATTGGCAAAACTCCCAGTGGCCAGGATTTTGATGAGGGAGGGCTGATTGGCTGGTTTTGTCATCGTACCACACAGAGTGCTAATATTTAATTTGTTGTTCACTAACACCCCAAAGTGGCTGTTTTGGAATTCTTATTTTCCAAGTGCCTTGCTCCAGGTGCATGCATGGCTTGGACGGGGTTAACTAGTCCATCTTCAGAAAGAGTGCCCTGAAAACACAACACAGCCAGGAATCACGGACTGTGACAGACTTTTATTCAAAGTGATTGAAAATAGAATTCTCATGGGAAGGGAGGTTTGAAGGGATTGAGGCATTGTCCTCTGCAGATGTTTCTTCAGTGAAAAATAGTAGGGTTCGGGGTTTGTTCAGTCATCATCTGGCTCCTCCTAGAGCAAGTTACTCCCTAGCATAATTGAGCAAAACAGAGGAAAATGGAGAAAGTACTGTCTCCACTGCTTTAAGCTCTAAGACAAAGGTGAAGACACATGGTTCATATCAGGTCTCAATTGATGTAGACAGTCCTGCTGGTGACAGCAGGAGCGTGGTGGGCCTGCAGATGGCACAACAAAAGACCCTGCTAATGAAGGATCTTGCATCACACCAGATGCGCCTTCATGGCATTCAGGGTTACCAGTTTTGTTTGGACATATGCCTGGGGGTGTCATCATATGACAATCTTTAATCAAAGATTAATCTTCGATTCTTGGAGACTCCAGGACAATCATGGAGAGTTGGCAACCCTAGTATCATTTGCCTCAGGTCTACTGGATTGAAGTCGCTTTGAGAAAAGAGGAAAAATCCTAGACAGAGGCAAAATGATGTTTCTGTCTGAGTCACAAATTGTGTATGATTTTTCATTGAGGGAGCAATCACCAGGGATGGTGCCAGATGTAAAGAGAAAGACTAAGTAAAAATAACACTCCTTTCCCATGACTGACTGCTCCTTGCCTGACTATCAAACAACAGGATGATCTCTGTGGCCTGCAATGCTGGCAACCATGTTACAAAAACTCGACTGACCTTACAATTCTGTTCGGCCCTCTCTGGGTCACTTTTGAAGTCAGTTTTGTAGACGAAGGGCTCTTCATTCATAACTACACTCTGGATTTGAAAATGCACCTGCTATTTCCTTCCAGGAACTCTTAAGTACTTGAAAACTCAGCTATAAACCTAAGCATTGACAACCCCAGAGCAGTAGTTCTTAATCTTTGCATTGTTTGATGGCATCGCTGGAATAACTTCTCTACTAATTAAAGGAGAGGGGAAGATCGTAGTTTCCAAGAACTGAAGGTTCCTGGAGATGCCACTTTAAATCTTGTTAAAATAGCCAAGGAATGTAAATTGTTCATAGTTGATTAATGCCAGAGTGATCCTTTCATATATGAAGGGATATAGGTGAGTACAGTGGTTTTCAACTTTGGGTACACAAAAGGAAAGTCTTGTGGATAAGGGAGAAGCAGTGGATGTGGTATACCTAGACTTTAGTAAGGCATTTGATATGGTCTTGCATGATATTCTTATCGATAAACTAGGCAAATACAATTTAGATGGGGCTACTATAAGGTGGGTGCATAACTAGCTGGATAACCATACTCAGAGAGTAGTTTTTAATGGTTCCCAATCCTGCTGTAAAGGTATAAGAAGTGAGGTTCCGCAGGAGTCTATTTTGGGACTGGCTCTGTTCAATATCTTCATCAATGACTTAGATATTGGCATAGAAAGTACGCTTATTAAGTTTGCAGATGATACCAAACCGAGAGGGATTGCAACTGCTTTGGAGGACAGGGTCATAATTCAAAATGATCTGGACAAATTGGAGAAAAGGTCTGAGGTAAACAGGATGAAGTTTAACAAAGACAAATGCAAAGTGCTCCACTTAGGAAGGAAAAATCAGTTTCACACATACAGAATGGAAAGCGATTGTCTAGGAAGGAGAACGGCAGAAAGGGATCTAGGGGTTATAGTGGACCACAAGATAAATATGAGTCAACAGTGTGATGCTGTTGTAAAAAAAGCAAACATGATTCTGGGATGCATTAACAGGTGTGTTGTGAGCAAGACATGAGAAGTCATTCTTCCGGTCTACTCTGCGCTGGTTAGGCCTCATCTGGAGTATTGTGTCCAGTTCTGGGCACCGAATTTCAAGAAAGGTGTGGAGAAATTGGAGAGGGTCCAGAGAAGAGCAACAAGAATGATTAAAGGTCTTGAGAACATGACCTATGAAGGAAGGCTGAAAGAATTGGGTTTGTTTAGTTTGGAAAAGAGAAGACTCAGAGGGGACATGATAGCAGTTTTCAGGTATCTAAAAGGGTGTCATAAGGAGGAGGGAGAAAACTTGTTCACCTTAGCCTCTAAGGATAGAACAAGAAGCAATGGGCAAACTGCAGCAAGGGAAGTTTAGGTTGGACATTAGGAAAAAAGTTCCTAACTGTCAGGGTGGTTAAACACTGGAATAAATTGCTTAGGGAGGTTGTAGAATCTCTATCCTGGAGATATTTAAGAGTAGGTTAGATAAATGTCTATCAGGGATGGTGTAGACAGTATTTGGTCCTGCCATAAGGGCAGGGGACTGGACTTGATGACCTCTCGAGGTCCCTTCCAGTCCTAGAATCTATGAATCTATGAATAAAAAAAGACAACTAACAAAGGCAACATAAAACAAATAGAAGCATTACTCAGGGGTCTGTAAAGTCAATTATTCGGTGGGCAGATGGATGGTAGAAAATGGATCGAGAGATGGAGAAGAGTTCAGTTAGGCAGATCATTTTCAGTACATGCCCCTAAATCCCACCCTCAACCAAAACAAAACAAGAAAAACAAACACCAACAGAGTTAAAACACATGAAATGAGCTAAATCTCAATTTCATTTCTCCTGCATTTGTCCACACCAGGAATCTGGATCACAGTTTGGCTAGAGACAGGACTATAATAAATGAGAATAGTAAATTATAATACTTTGCATTTTTGCAACACATTCTAGCCTCTGATCACAAAGCACTTTACAAACATTAATGAAGCCTCACCAATCCTTGGAGGTAGGTAATTACTATTTCCATTTAAAGACGGGGAAACCAAGGCACAGAAGTTAGAACAGCTTTCCAAAAATCAGAGTCTGGGGCAAAGCTGTAGTTTCTCCTGCCTCCCAGTCCTATGTCAAAACCACAGGGTCATGAAATGAACTATATTTTGCTTACAAGTGACCCATTAATAGAATAGCTGGTCTACTGCAGCTCAGGTTTGAAGTGCACCAGTGGGGATAGGCCCAATGTCGCCTCTGAAGCATGAAAACATGTGAGGAAGCCAGACAAAGTATTTTTTTTATTCAATCTAAATAACTGCAACAACACAGACAAAATGGATCTCAGGCTTTGGGTGGGACCAACATGTTAACAAGTGACACTATGCAAATGAGCATTTCAAAAATTAAAGGAATCTTTACATTACACAGTGAATTGCATGATTCCTACTGCTTTACACAAGCAATGATTTTGGATATCTTGGCCGCTCTGGAAAGCAGTCACTTGTATTTTCAATCAGTTGTTTAATGTTGTGTGTCATCTATTGCTACACAAACCTTTCTAATGGTCCTGGGGCCATAAATGTGTGGCAATTTGTGATCACTATACAGTGTCCAAACAGTGTGGAGTGGGACTGGCCACATATATTCCTCCCTGTTCTCCTTGGTTCTCTTCAATTCAATTGTGTCAGCAGATAATAGTACCATCTTGATCTTCTATGAGTTCATAGAATCACAGAATTGTAGGACTGGACGAGACCTCAAGAGGTCATCTAGTCCAGTCCCCTGCACTCATGGCAGAACTAAGTGTTATCTGGAGGATCCCTGACAGGTGTTTGTCTAACCTGCTCTTAAAAATCTCCAATGATGGAGATTCCACACCTTCCTAGGTAATTTATTCCAGTGTTTAACCACCCTGACAGTTAGAAAGTTTTTCCTAATGTCCAACCTAAACCACAGTTGCTGCAATTTAAGCCCATTGCTTCTTGTCAGATCCAGTTTGCAAAGATCATTTTGAAATTTAATCCTATCCTCCAAAGCATGTGCAACGCCCTCAGCTTGGTATCATCCACTCAGTTTATAAGTGCACTATCTATGCCATTATCTAAATCATCAAGGAATATATTGAACAGAACTGGACCTACAACTGCTCCCCGTGGGACCCCCCTTGATATGTTTTTCCACCTTGACTGTTAACCATTTATAAGTACTCATTGGGAATGGTTTTCCAACCAGTTATCCACCCACCTTATTAGCTCATTCTAGGTTATATTTCCCTGGTTTGTTTATGAGACGGTTATGCAAGACAGTATCAAAAGCATTACTAAAGTCTAAATATAACACATCTAGCACTTCCCCTCCATCCACAAGGCTTGTCAAAGAAAGCTATTGTGTTGGTTTGACATAATTTGTTCTTGACAAATCCATGCTGACTGTTACTTATCATCTTATTCTAGTTGTTTGCAAATTGATTGCTTAAATATTTGCTCCATTACCTTTCCAGGTACTGAAGTTAAGCTGACTAGTATGTACTTCCCTGGGCTGTCTTAATTTGCCTTTTTATAGATGGGCACTTCATTTGTTCTTTTCCAGTCCCCTGGAATCTCTCCCGTCTTCCATGACTTTTTGAAGATAAATCACTAATGGCTCAGACATATCCTCAGTCAGCTCCTTGAGTATTCTAGGATGTATTTCATCAGGCCCTAGTGACTAGAAGACATCTAACTTGTCTAAGTAATTTTTAACTTGTTCTTTCCCTATTTTAACCTCTGATCCTACATCATTTTCACTGACATTCACTATGTTTTACTTCCAATGGCTACTAATCTTTCTGGTGAAAACTGAAACAAAAACAAATAGTAATTTAGCTCTTCTGCCATTTCCACATTTCCTTTTATTCCCGTCCTCCCCCCATTGTGTAACAGACCTAACCTATCCTTGATCTTCCTCTTGCTTCTAATGTATTTGTAGAATATATTCTTGTTATCCTTTCAGTCTCTAGTTAGTTTAATCTCATTTTGTGCCTTGGCCTTTCTAATTTTGTCCCTACATACTTATAGGTGTTATAGGTTTATATTCATCGTCTGTAATTTGACCTAGTTTCCACTTTTTGTAGGACTCTTTTTTTGAGTTTCAGATCACTGAAAGTCTTCTGGTTAAGCAAAGGTGGTCTCTTGTTATATTTCCTATCTTTCCTACGCAGTGGGATAGTTTATTTTTGTGCCCTTAATAATGTCTCTGATAAACTGCCAACACTCTTGAACTGTTTTCCCCCTGGAATTTGCTCCCCAGGGGATTCTACCTTACCAACTCCCTGAGTTTGCTGAAGTTTGCTTTCTTGAAATCCATTATCTTTATTGTGCTGTTTTCCCTCCTACCATGGCTTAGAACAGTGTTTCCCAAACTTGGGACACCACTTGTGTAGGGAAAGCCCCTGGCAGGCCGGGTTGGTTTGTTTACCTGCCCCGTCTGCAGGTCCGGCTGATCGCAGCTCCCACTGGCCGGACCTGCAGACGGGGCAGGTAAACAAACCGACCCGGCCCGCCAGGGCTTTCCCTACACAAGTGGCGTCACAAGTTTGGGAAACACTGCCTTAGAATCATGAACTCCACCATTTCATGATCAGTTTCACCCAAGCTGCCTTCTACTTTCAAATTCTCCTCCTTATTTCTCAAAATCAACCAGTCCCTTAGCAGTCAACAGATTTCTACCCATGTTGCTTTTTAATAAAGTATCCTGCAAAAAATGTATTTCATACACTTTCATTCTCATCTAGGACAATTATTTTCTAGTTAAGTATCTTGATTATATTTTTGTTCATAACAAAGGATCTTTTTAAATACTCCTTTGAACATGACATATAAAGCACATTTGATGAGTAATATATACATGTGTGTTTCTCTGATTTTATTCAAAAAGAGCTTGAGAGAAAAAAAATAACTAATTCTCTGTACTGTATGTATCCACAAGCTCACAAATAATTTGTAATGTATGGATTGAGAAGCAGTGAATACCAATGTTATTGTCATTCTGCCTCTCTCCCCAGGAGTTTTCTATGACCCTATAAGTATATAAATTGCATTTTTCTTTCTTAATGACTATGGACAAAACATACAAAGAAAAGAGAAAATAAAATTCCATCTGTAGGGTCCATGAATAAATTAAAAAACAAAACAAAACCTGCCATCTTTTTTTTTTCCCCGGCAAAGGGTGCTGCTTCTACATAGGCAGTGTATCAATTTATCATAAAAAGTAATGTCAGATACTCTCAAATCATGTGACACTAAAAGCCAACTAAAAATATTAGGAGAGTCAAGAATAAGGGCAGTTGATAGGAGTGAGAAAAGGGGGAAGAGAAGATGGTGAAAGAAGATGTCATGAACTGAAAGAACTATTCAACCTATTTTGTCTAGGTTTTGAAGATCTACAATGTAGCCAGCTATGTTGCTAAAGATATATGGGCATATGATAAATAAGGTTTAGGTATAGACCAAGGCAGTAATGCAAAACCCACACATCTCAAGCATATAAATACAATAGATTAGCCAAACTAACTAAGGGCATGTCTACATTCCCTCTGGAGTGATCGATTCAGCGGGGGTCGATTTATCATGTCTAGGGAAGACACGATAAATTGACCACTGAGCGCGCTCCCATCGACTCTGATACTCCACCGGAGCAAGAAGCATAAGCGAAGTCAATGGGGAGTGTCAGCAGTCAAGCTACCGCAGTCAAAACACCTCAGTAAGTAGATTTAAGTACGTCGACTTCAGCTACATTATTTAGATCAATCCCTCCCTCCCCACAGTGTAGACCAGGCCTAAGGCCCGAGGCCTAAAGGCTTGAAATAAGTCTTTAGGCCCTATAAATGGCCCTGTATCACAAGTGGTCACAAGATGGAATGATGGCATAAAATAGTGCAGGTCTACGTTACTGCTTAAGTCAATCTTATTTACATTGCTCAGGGTATGAAAAAGTCACCCCCCACCCCCTGAGTGATCCAAGTTACAGTGACCTAAGCGCAGTCCATACCAGTGCTACATCAGCAGGAGACACTCTCCTGCCAACATAGCTTCTGCCTCTCACGTAAGTTGAGTAATTATGCTGATGGGAAATGGGCAATTGGTTAAAGAAACCCGTAACTATACATAAGGCTACAACAGAAGTTACTTGCATTTACTTTTATGTTACATATGCCATACTTTCCTACAACACTGGAGTCAAAGAATCATATAAACGCTGAATCATAGAAGATTGGGTTTGGAAGAGACCTCAGGAGGTCATCTAGTCCAACCCCCTGCTCAAAGCAGGACTAACCGCAACTAAATCATTCCAGCCAGGGCTTTGTCAGGCCGGCCTTAAAAACCTCTAAGGATGGCGATTCCACTTCTTCCCTAGGTAACCCATTCCAGTGCTTCACCACCCTCCTAGTGAAATGGCTTTTCCTAATATTCAAACTAGATAGCCCCCAATGCAACTTGAGACCATTGCTCCTTTTTTTTCATCTGCCACCACTGAGAACAGCCGAGCTCCATTCTCTTTGGAACCCCACTTCAGGTAGTTGAAGGCTGCTATCAAATCCCCCCTCACTCTTCTCTTTTGCAGACTAAATAAGTCCAGTTCCCTCGGCCTCTCCTCATAAGTCATGTGCCCCAGCCCCCTGATAATTTTTGTTGCCCTCCGCTGGACTCTCTCCAATTTGTCCACATCCTTTCTGTAGCAGGGGCCCCAAAACTGGATGCAATACTCCAGATGTGGCCTCACCAGTGCCAAAAATGAGATCGGTGTTACCAACACTTTAAGTTTATATGCTGGCCTAATCTCATGTCCAGTTCTAGGTCAGCAAGACAGTTATATGGAGGAAGTAATTAGGGGGAAATGGTTTGGCTGTAATATTATCACAGTCTAGGACAGTTAAATAACCACATCTAGACCAGCTGCACACAGATATGGTACTTTCACTCTGAATGCTGAAACATTAAGACTACCTTCCTTATAATGCTACATGAAAAATAGAAAGCCAGCTATTTAGAATGGAGATACTGTTTTATTTTTCATAAATCTAAAGTGCCATGAGTTTAAACTGTACGGAGTGATACATGTAACCAGGAAAAAAAAAAAAACATGGAAAAAAAAACCTTCAACTCTGCTTCTCCCAAGAATGACATTAAAAAGCTAAGCAGCACTTACTCTTATTTAAAATGTCATCTCTGTTCAGTGTAACTGTTAGATACTTAATGCAGATAAATGAGCTAAGTGGACTCTATGAAGACAAAACTTCCCCTTTTACATCCACTCTAAAAGCTTTCAAAATCCCTCTGTCAAGAACAATTTGACTGCATATCAATTGTGTTCCCCTACTACTGCAGAACTTACAAGGGGGAAAAAAGTAAATATAACAGTGAAATGAGACACTGTCAATATAATGGGGTAAAACACTGGGATTGTACATAAACCTTACTTTGCTCATTAAAGTTCTCATGCAATTAAAACTACAGCCAATATGTTTCAGAATGCTACCAAACTGCTGTGTTTCCAATAATTTAATTTCTGGTGTTTCTCTGTTGACCTCATGATGAATTTGGCCCTAGGACTTTTAAGAGAATTCCCAAGCTTTTCTTGCCTTGGCTTGTTTTATAAAATGGACCATCTGAAAAACGGCATGTGTCCATAATGTTAAGTCTGTAGTAAATATCTAGGAACAAACAGATGACTCAGAGACTTGCCTCTATATCTGCAAACATTGTCTCAGGTTTCATGATCCAATTTCTTTTGATGAGAATTGGAATTATATGGATAAACCTGCCCATTACTTTCAAGGCGGAAGGTTAGGAGAGGCCTTAATTCTGATCTTCCTGGTTTTCATAGAATCATAGAATCTCAGGGTTGGAAGGGACCTCAGGAGGTCATCTGGTCCAACCCCCTGCTCAAAGCAGAACCAATCCCCAACTAAATCTAATCCTTTGTTGATGTCCTGTTAGAAATTAAAGATACTTAATCTTTCTAGCAGATGGATAATAATATAAAATACATAATTTAGCCTGGCATTCTCTAAAGGACCAGTTCTGGTCTCATACATGAATACACACTTACCAACACTCTAAAATTAGCATAATTGACTCATCTTCTATATAAATCCATATCAGTTACCATTTTGATCCTCCAGGCAAGAAGAACCATTACCCAATACCTTGCAAAGCTTTAAGTCATACTTAAACTCCACGTATTAGTGAAATGATTAGTATTTGTCTCATATCACTTTCATTTCAGCCCTCTCCTAGAAGACTTCATATTCTTTCTGACCAACAGCAAAAATGCTGGGTATTTTCAAAGGACAACTAGGCACCTTAGCTCTCACTCACAGAATTTCCTCAAAAATAAAGGAAACATTCTAGATCTGGAAGGAAAACTTGGGGCCCCAATTCAGAACTTATTCATGCTTGTCGTCAGTCAGGAATAACTCAATTAAAGACAATGGAGTTATACAGATGTAAAACCAGGAAAAAAGGATCAAAATGGACTCTAAATCATTTATGACATCCACAGTATGAATCACCACCATTAGGACATGTCTGTCTATAGCAAAAATCAGCCGCAGGAGTCCATTTTTAAGGATTGTGAACTAGCCATTTTAAGTTAAAGGAAAAACAAAATATTCCTTGCCTCAGAGTTATGCCTGCGTAACCTTTCCATACACAGAGGTGACACCTCCTGAACAAACTTGAAGCACACTGGCTGAGTAATGTAGAGAAACTTTTACTACTGCTACCTACATTGCTTTATCTGTTCTGTGGATAAAGGTGATAATTTTCCAGGGCTGTCAATCTGGAACTCTTTATGACAAATACATTCTTGAAAGAAAATCCACAGGGTCCTATTAACCAAGAGCAGGAAATATTGCATTGTTAAAACAAACAAAACACTAAGAAAAAAAAAAGCATTTTTAAGTTTTAACAGGGTAGTAAACATCTATGATTTCTGCCCCAAAACAAATTGAGCTTAATGAAAGGCAAAATGTGTTCCGTTGCCAAGACTTTACATGATAAATTTTATCCTAGAGTGCTATTTCACAGCTGTATTTATAAACCCCTAAACAGCAAGGACTCATAATGGAAGTGTTGAATTTAGCTGCAGGTATACTTGTAACAGAGTCAACAATGTCTTTTTAAAATTATACATTGACATCTATTTGCCAGAATTTGGCATACAACTTAATACACAAAACCATCGCTGAAATCTGGCATCATATTGGGTTTGATGGACACTTTACAACATAAACCATGACATTGCTTTGAAGTGAGATTTTACCTTGTATCCCTGCTTCTGTTTTCATATATTGCACAACATAGGATATGTAGGACAGATAAGATGGTATTACAGCAGTCAAAGTCATAGGCGGTATCAGGGCCTATGAATTTCACTACTATGTTCCTGTCTTATCTACATCATGGTCCAGTTTTTGTGGGATAAGGACCATACAGAATAATGCCCTGGAGTCTTGATAATGCACTTATGAAAACGTTAAAAATAAAATACAAATATTGCACAACTAAACGTTTGGGAATCCTCATTTTTAATACTACAGGGAAGTATAGTCTAGATGCTATTACTATAATATGGGTGCACAACTGCTGAAAGACAACAAGGAGTCCAGTGGCACCTTAAAGACTAACAGATTTATTTGGGCATAAGCTTTCATGGGTAAAAAACCCCACTCCTTCGGTGCACTCCATGCATCTGAAGAAGTGTTTTTTACCCACGAAAGCTTATGCCCAAATAAATCTGTTAGTCTTTAAGGCGCCACTGGACTCCTTGTAGTTTTTGCAGATACAGACTAACATGGCTACTCCCTGATACTTGTACTCAAAAAGTAGTTATCAATGATTTACTGTCAAAGTGGGAGGGAATATTTAGTGGGGTTCCATAGGGGTTGGTCTTGGGTCTGAGGTGCTTCATTAATTACTTGGATAATTGAGTGGAGAGTATTCTTATAAAAGTTGTCGATAACACCATGCTGGGAATGGTTGCAAGCCCTGCATTCAAAACAACCCTGACAAATTAGAGAATTGGTCTGAAATCAACAAGAAGAAATTCAATAGGGACAAAAAAGTACTACACTGAGGAAGAAAAAACAACAAATACACAACCCAAAAAGGGGAATAACTGGCTAGGTAGTAGTACTGCTGAAAAGAATCTGGGGTTGTAGTGAATCACAAATTGAATATGAGAGTGGCAAATGTGGGTGAAGAAAAATTTTTTACTGGACCAACTTCTTTTGGTCAAAGAGACATGCTTTCAGGCTACACAGAGCTTTGTGTGAAGAAGAGTTCTGTGTAGCTCGAAAGTTTGTCTCTTTCACCAAGATAGGGTGGTCCAGGAAAAGATATTCCTTCACAGCCTTCTCTCTCTAAAATCCTGGAAACATCATGGTGACAACACCTCAAACAAAAATGGAATATGAGTCAACAATGTGATGCACTTGCAAAAAAGGCTATTATCATTCTGGGTTGTTTTAACAGACGTGTCATATGGAAGACCTGGGAAGTAACTGTCCCACTCTGTTCAGCGTTCAGTACTGTATCTAATTCTGAGAACCACACTTTAGGAAAGATGTGAATAAATTCAAGAGAGTCCAAAAGAAACAAACAAAAAATGATAAGAGATTTGGAATACCTGATTTTATGTGGAAAGGTTACAAAAACTAGGCATATTTAATCTTGAGAAAAGACTCCTCAAGGCGGGGAGACCCGATAACAATCTTCAGGTATGTTAAGGGCTGTTATAAAGACGGCTGTGATCTTTTGTTGTCCATGCCCACTGAAGGTAGAAAAAGAACTAATGGGCTTGATCTGCAGCAAGAGAGATTTAGGTTAGATATTAGGAAAAACTTTCTAACTATAAGGATAGTTAAGTTCTGGAATACACTTGGTATCCCCAGCGTTAGAGAGGTTTTTAGTAACAGGTTGAACAAATAACCATCAGAGATGGTCTAGGATTACTTGGTCCTGCCTCAGTGCTGGGGACTGCTCTTTATGACCTCTCGAGGTCCATTCCAAACATACATTTCTATGATTCTATGGTTACCTGACTACTTAATGAAAATAGCACATCTACAGATTAACTATACAGATATAAAACCAACATGGCTTTCATTATAGCTCCAGCATTAATTTACAGAATGGACCAGCTCCTGCCCTATGCTACACTAGTCCCTTGAGGGTGAAGAAGGGAAAACAGAATCACTGCTCGTCACACCCATGGATGTGCTCATGAAGCAACAGGGCAGGAATCATTCCTCATGCTCAAGAAAGAGCCCAGAAGTTATTTATTGTCCCCATCATCCAGCACAACCCAGTCTCAAAAAATGACATTTCCTGCGGATTAGGGGCCATAGTAAAGACCCCAGTTTGTTAGTGTGTATACCGCATTCAGAAGCACACAGCAGCTGTACTGTGGCAAGAGGGTGATCCCCACATCTGTGACCTTGTCTGCACCATCCGGATACAGAATGTGATTATTGTCCTTATTTGTAAGACAGCGATACTCAGACCTCAGTGGTTCAGGAGTCAAAAGAGCCACAGTCGTGTGAATTCATTGTTTCATTCAATATGAATCTATAGTACTATAGTAAACTGTATGACAGTGGAAATATTTAGTGTATTATATATTCTTTCCACAGCAAAATGACTGACCAAGTTTATTAGTTTATTTTATCAACTATAATTAGTTAATAACACAATAAAAGCATCCCGATTGGTTAATAATTAAATCACAGTGTTTTAATAGGTGCTGCAAAGTGCTGCAGGAGGCACATTAAAGCCACTCGTGAGCCTCAGCCTTAGTATTACTGGCCTAGGAACCCTTGTCAGGGTACAGGAACCCATTGTGCTGGGGGCTGTTCAAACACAGAACAAAAAGATTTGCCCTGCCCCAAAGAGCTTATGATCTAAGAATAAGACAAGAGACCACAGATGAAAACAGACAGTTGGAGGAGTACAGGAGATAGTGAGACAATATGTCCTAGGAAACACACTTTTGTCCCTCCAGACCCACGAACACGATACAGTTCTGCGGTGACCTAGAATCCTACTTTCAACGTCTCTGACTCAAAGAATATTTCCAACATACCTCTGAACAGCATATAACCCACAGAATCCCCCCTATCAGCACTACAAAAAAGAAAGGATTCTGCGTGGACTCCTTCAGACGGTCGAAACAACAGACTGGACTTCTACATAGATTGGTTCCGTCAACGTGCAAAGGCTGAAATTGTGGAAAAGCAACATCACTTGCCCCATAACCTCAGCTATGCTGAACACAACACCATCTACAGCCTCAGAAACAACTCTGACATCATAATCAAAAAGGCTGGCAAAGGAGGTGCTGTCGTCATCATGACTAAATTGGAATATGACCAAGAGGCTGTTAGACAGCTCTCTAACACCACATTCTACAGGCCATTATCCTCTGATCCCACTGAGGATTACCTAAAGAAACTACACCATCTGCTAAAAAAACTCCCTGACAAAGCACAGGAACAAATCTGTACAGACACATGCCTAGAACCCCGACCAGGGGTATTCTATTTGCTACCCAAGATCCATAAACCTGGAAATCCTGGACGCCCCATCATCTCAGGCATTGGCACCCTAACATCAGCCTTGTCTGGTTATGTAGACTCTCCTCTGGCCCTATGCCACCAGCACTCCCAGCTATCTTCGAGACACCACTGACTTCCTGAGGAAACTACAATCCATCGGTGATCTTCCAGAAAACACCATCCTGGCCACTATGGACGTAGAAGCCCTCTACACCAATATTCCACACAAAGATGGACTACAAGCTATCAGGAACAGTATCCCCGATAATGTCACAGCTAACCTGGTGGCTGAACTTTGTGACTTTGTCCTCACCCACAACTATTTTACATTTGGGGACAATATATACCTTCAAGTCAGCGACACTGCTATGGATACCCGCATGGCCCCACAGTATGCCACTATTTGTATGGCTGACTTAGAACAACGCTTCCTTAGCTCTCGTCCCCTAACGCCCCTACTCTACTTCCGCTACATTGATGACGTCTTCATCATCTGGACCCATGGAAAAGAAGCCCTTGAGGAATTCCACCATGATTTCAATAATTTCCATCCCACCATCAACCTCAGCCTAGATCAATCCACACAAGCGGTCCATTTCCTGGACAGTACTGTGCTAATAAGCGATGGTCACATAAATACCACCCTATATCGGAAACCTACTGACTGCTACACTTACCTACATGCCTCCAGCTTCCATCCAGGACACACCACACGATCCATTGTCTACAGCCAAGCTCTAAGATATATCCGCATTTGCTCCAATCCCTCAGACTGAGACAAGCACCTACAAGATCTCTATCAAGCATTCTTAAAACTACAATACCCACCTGCTGAAGTGAAAAAACAGATTGACAAAGCCAGATGAGTACCCAGAAGTCACCTCCTACAAGACAGGCCCAACAAAGAAAATAACAGAACACCACTAGCTATCACCTTCAGCCCCCAACTAAAACCTCTCCAGCGCATCATTAAAGATCTATAACCTATCCTGAAAGATGATCCCTCACTCTCACAGATCTTGGGAGACAGACCTGTCCTCGCTTACAGACAACCCCCCAACCTAAAGCAAATACTCACCAGCAACCACACATCACTGAACAAAAACACTGACCCAGGAACCTATCCTTGTAACAAAGCCTGATGCCAACTCTGTCCACATATCTATTCAAGTGACATCATCATAGGACCTAATCACATCAGCCATACCATCAGGGGCTCGTTCACCTGCACATCTACCAATGTGATATATGCCATCATGTGCCAGCAATGCCCCTCTGCCATGTACATTGGCCAAACCGGACAGTCTCTACGCAAAATAATTAATGTACACAAATCTGACATTAGGAATCATAATACTCAAAAACCAGTGGGAGAACACTTTAACCTGTCTGGTCATTCAATGACAGACCTGCGGGTAGCTATTTTACAACAGAAAAACTTCAAAAACAGACTCCAAGGAGAGACTGCTGACCTGGAATTGATATGCAAACTAGATACAATCAACTTAGGATTGAATAAGGACTGGGAATGGCTGAGCCATTACAAACATTGAATCTATCTCCCCTTGTAAGTATTGTCACACTTCTTATCAAACTGTCTGTACTGGGGTATCTTGATTATCACTTCAAAAGTTTTTTTTTCTCTTACTTCATTGGCCTCTCAGAGTTGGTAAGACAACTCCCACCTTTCCATGCTCTCTGTATATATATCTCCTCAATATATGTTCCATTCTATATGCATCCGAAGAAGTGGGCTGTAGCCCACGGAAGCTTATGCTGTAATAAATGTGTTAGTCTCTAAGGTGCCACAAGTACTCCTGTTCTTTTTGCGGATACAGACTAACACGGCTGCTACTTTGAAACCTGACACGTATCCTAGCACTCCTGCACCTTCCCAGCAGTATGGTCAGCAGATAGTTCGGTTACATTAAGCAGGCTGATATTTAAGTACTTTTAAGACATTTCCTTAGAGTCAAAGGTCAGGGGTGACAGACACTGGCGAGCCAGTATTGGGAAGCCAGCACTACTACAAACTTTGTTGTATTTGTTCTGGGATTATGTCTGCCCTGGAACCTTTTGGATGTGCACAAATAAGTTGCTCACCCTCGGAGGGCCACCTGCAGTTAAAAAGAAAAGAGCAAGTGGAGCCATATGCCCTGTGCCCCTGCCATGTCCAAAGCACATTCATTGTGTTTAATATTTTGATTGCTGGAATAGCCGCATGATGTTCACATCTCATATTTAGTAAGGAACCCCAAACTGGAAAGCTTCTGCATCATGGGCAAAATAGACTTACAATAGTAACTTAACTTACAGTAGTGATGCTTCTGGGGCATAACTGCAATGCAAAACACAACATTTTCAAACATTTCACTTTCCTTTCATTCAATAAATATGACAGTTCAAGAGCCAAACCAAACCACTGGCTTAATGTACTGGGCGAAGAACCTTAATTGCTTTAAATTTTAACAAATAAAATCAAGTTTTTTGACACTGCAGTTCTTTACCAAGTTTACTACTGCTTGCTTTTAAGCAAGGCCTCTCTAGTCAATAATACACATGCTGAATCAATAACTTACTACATCTCACTGCATCTTTTGCAGAGCTGCCATTCAACAGCAGGGGTAAAAATGATACCAGAGTTTCCTAATGAACTCTACCCAGACCACGCTGTGTCTCATTTTTATTGTCTTTCACACCGGGGGGGGAGGGATAGCTCAGTGGTTTGAGCATTGGCCTGCTAAACCCAGGGTTGTGAGCTCAATCCTTGAGGGGGCCATTTAGGGACCTGGGGCAAAAATCTGTCTGGGGATTGGTCCTGCTTTGAGCAGGGGGTTGGACTAGATGACCTCCTGAGGTCCCTTCCAATCCTGATATTCTATGATTAATCTGCACATTCAACATTACAATGTATCCTTACTGGACCTCCCAGAAATGTATATGAAATAGACTCTAGCTCAGCTGTTCTGATTGTTAAATCTCTCTCAACAAGAAAACCATGTCAGGAACAACCTCAAATGCAGCATATCTGCACCAGCTAAACAACATCATGGAGGTTCAGAGCAGTATATTAGCATTTCTTTGTTTGCAGATACTGAATACATGGACGTTATTCATATGTCTTTCAGTATTTGGAGATTCTATATTGTCAGGTATTTTAGGATTCTATAACCAGGAATTCTCACATTTGCCTTTAGTGCCTGTTTATCTCCATACAAACACAAGACTTGCCTTACAATAATAATGAATTTTAGACTCATTATTTAAGCTTGTTTGACAAAATTGGGATCAAATATATATAAAAATAAATAGTTTACCGCGTTCACTCTTTTTTAAAGGATAATAGAGTTTATTTTTTACCATGATCTGTTTTATTATGAACAAATGAAAGTCAGTCATGGAAACTTCTCCATTGAATATAACCAGTGCAGTTAGATATCTGAAGACTATGCATGATAGCCGCTCATCTTTTACTTCATCCAAACAAATTTCTGTGGCTTTCCTTAATATTTCAAAGTTACAAGTTATATTTCTGGCTACAATGCCTTTGAAGTTATCAGCCTTTCAGACGTCAAAACACACAAATAGACTCACTTCAAGTCTGTCTTCTTATCAAATGCTGTTTCCTTTGTTCTTTTATTTTTCTAACGGCCTGACTCCTGTGAGTAGCCCCATTGACTTCACATGAATAAAGCCTGAAGGATTAAGCCCAAAAACTAGTGTGTGTGTAATCTATATCACACACACACATTCTATTAAGGATGCAGCAATGTAAAACAAAGAAGCAGAATAATGCATGCGTTTTTGAACATATACAGTACAATGTATTTCACAGGGGAAGAGGAAAGCAGTCATGCCACTGTTCTAAACTGAGGGGCTTGTGTAGCTTCCAAGCCACAGTGCATCCTTGATGTCACCAAGAGAGCTTTATGACTCTGGAGGTTACACCATCTTCTTAGCTGGAGTAGGAGCACTGTTGTCTGGTGGAAAGATTTCTTCTCCTTTCCCCCATGTAGTGTCCATACCCAGCCATGTTATTCAGGCTGGGGAAATGATTTTGCTCTTGTGCCTGTGCTGCAGGAATCAAATTCAACCCTGATGTAACTTGAGTGAAGTCATTTTAAATTTAGAACATGCATTACATTGTTTGGAGCATAGGCATTGTGATATTCTGTTCGACCCAAGATCCACCTGGTCCCGTACCTTGTCTCTAATAGTGGTCAGTAATGGTTGCTTCATAAAAAAGTTAAAAACAAAACAAAAACAAAAACAAAATGGGGATACTTGAAATTGGCTGATATTGGCCACTGGCAGAAACAGGGATACTGGACTACATGGACCACTGATGATCTGATCCAATTTTGCTGTTCTTATATTCCTGGCCACCAGAGACAGACAGATGCAAACTTTGTTTCAAAAGGCCATGTCTTTAGCAATAAAGCTGTCTCTCAACTAAATAAAGCACTAGAGAATATATTGTAGGAAGGTAACAGTTCTCTGGAGGTCATCTCCATCTCTAATTTTCATGATTCACTATTACTGCATTGCAGTGCCAGCACTGGGTGTATCCTGAAGTGGGAGTTGAAACAGCCTACATCTTCTGATTCAGAACCTTAAGAACAAGCTGCTATTTGAATGAGAAGTAAAGCAACATTAGTAAGTTTAAAAAAAACAACACCCTAATTTAAACCGAATTATATATTTTTCAAGTGAAGTTGCTAATTCTTTTTTCTTTTCACAGTTCCAACAGGCTAGTTCTACACCTCCAGCTGTGTATCAGTGTGCAACCGCAATTTTATCTGATTTTCCATTCCTCTACCACTTTCAAAAACAGGGAAGAATTTTAGGCAAGAACGGAAACAGTCCAAATGATCTTTTTCTGTTGTCAAATAAATATTTTCTGGAAAGGAAGCACATACAAGTCTTCTACTGGAGTACAAGATTATTTGCAGAAAGACTGGAATTACTGCTTTCTCTCTCCATATTTTACAGAATTAACCTTGTCAGCAATGGGAGGAAACAGGCTACTTTCAGTGAACCACACAGAATTTCCAACACCTTCACATTACTACAAAAGCTGCAATATCATCATGTAGCATATTTCAAATAATAAATATGCATATGTTCTAACTAACCTCATTGAGGTGACAGATTAGCTATGGTCATCTTAGTCATTAGGAAAAGCCTTCATGTAGCTTCAGAAAGTCTGTTAGACAGTGAACTAATATATGTCCTGATTTACATTTCTTGTGGTTCCAGCGAAGTCAATGGACTTGCAAGAGATATACTGATAAAACCTGTAACTTCACATCAATGGCTCTAGTGGCAATTCTCAGGATCTCCCATCCCTTCATTTAGAGGAGCACAGTTCTCTCTAATTTCTTAGCTGTCGGGATAGTCATCCTGAAATAATAAAATCAGTGCCATTCTTTGGTCAGACAGGCAGATTGTACATCAAGTTGCCATCTTACTCTGTTAACACAGGTTGGGGTTTTGTTTTGTTTTCTGCTTTAACGTGTTATATTTTAATATTCTTGTGTGTTTACTGTTTTAAATACACACACACTTTACATTACATACCAACTTTCTTCTGAACATATAAAAGTTCTTTACAAACATTAATTACTTAAGCCTAATAAAAACACCCATATTAGACTGAAGAGATTATTATTTGTATTTTACTCTTAGAAAAACAGACTCTGTGAGGTTCAGTGTTTATCTAAGGCAGGATTTCTCAACCTGTGGGTCATGATCCAAACTTAGGTCTCCAGAATGTTTCCAAGTGTTGTACGGTGACATCAGATGCATGGGACTGGATGGACTTGGCTCCCTGCTCTGACTGCTGTGACCTCCGATGTCACAGCACCACTCAGGATTGATTCAGCCGCCCCTCCATCATGATGACAGGGGGCCAATTAGTCCAAATTTGAGTGAATGATGCTGCAATCCCATGTGCCAGGTTGCAATGCCACTCACAAATTTGGCCCAGCTGCGCCTGCCTCCCGCAACTGCTGTTTTTCTTTTAAGTTTGATGACCCTTTAACTCTGTTGCTGAAGTCAGAGAAATCCATAAGGCAGTAATCTATTTCACAGTTTGCTCCATCACATAAAATAGTAAAGTGGGTTGTTTTAAATAGTCCGTCACTTAAAAAAACCCTCACCAGGGAAATTATGTTCTGCTGAATCTCCTGTGCAGGGTTAGGATTGTCAACTTCCAGATTAACAAAAACAGAACAAAGTTCCCCCATGTGCATATCATTCCTCTGGCCCCCTTTTTTCAAAGCTCCATCTCTTCTCCTGAGTTATGTTCAAGCTACATTCTGATCTCTGATATATTCTTGGCAGTTACTTGACAGCTGGCTCCCCTCCTCGTCTCTTATCTCCACCATCCCCTCTTCAGATTCTATGTCCATCTCTTGCCCTGTTGCTCTGTTCTTACCCCCACGCAACATACTTTTTTGAGATTCCCGTCTCCTTTTCTGCAGTCAGCAGTTCCATGAATAAATCAGGATTTCCTGCACAGAGACCCTGCGGGCTGAAACTAGGCACTGAAGTCTGTATCAGTCAGGCTAGAAGCTAGACAAAAATGTGTGTTTAGCAGTCCCATAAATAATCACCTTTCCATTCAATGTAATAGAATTGTGTTTCTTCTCTGCTGCAAGAACGCAGCCGCCTCATACTGTGGCCTTTAGATGATTACTACCCAGGTTACCGTCGCACTGCCAGTCCGCTCCCTTCTGTGTCATCTGATCACGATGCATTCATTACTTTTGCTTCACACTTAAATTCGATAGGGTGAGCAGAGCTCCAGCTTGGAGTAACAACTGAGGGAAGGGTTCCATTAACAGTATCAGGAAGGAGGAACATTTTTAAATGGTGTAACTGGAGGTAACCTTGTCAAACAGAGCAGACAATGAGTTTGAAATCAGGCTCCTGTCTGTTCAAGTTGAAAATCGTGAAAATTGGCCAAACATCATCCAGTATTGCCAACCACCAATTTCACACATCATGAGCCAGGCACTTAAAATCACCAGATTAAGTTAAATATGAGATTTTAAAAATACATTTTCTCATTCTTTTTTATTTGCCTTCTGGATTTAGAGCCTTTAAGGACCATGTTTTCAAGATTTTTTCTACAGCCATAGAGCTGGAAACTTACTTTTGAGGAAAATGAAAATTGAGATGGTCATGTCAATTGTCAAGAGCTGGGGTTTTAAGAAAAATACCAAATATAGTAAGACTTGTGATAAATCTGCAACAGTTGGCAACACTGATTGTGTTTGTTAGCAGATTGACCAATCAAAGGAGGCTCCATCTTGGGAGAGGACAAAGCTCAGACAGGCTTGGTTTATAAGCATCAGTCTCTTTGGTGAACTATAGTGAAGCTGCCTCCAAGCTCTGCACTTCCCAAGCACATAGGAAGGAGGAAGGAAGTTCTGAGGGAAAGTACCTGGAGAACATCACAGGATGCAAGGCTCAAGGAGGGGCACTGGGACACATTGAAAGCACAATGGGGGGTGGGGGAAAGGAAAATCACTGCCGAAAACAAAACATAGAAGAATGGTATATCAATATTAATCTTCCATGAAGAACTATAGTTGTGTGTTCTGGTGAGTGGATGAGGATAGAGAGTATTTCACAGAGATAGAATGAATTAGCATTGATGAGGAATTTGCGGTATTTTGGTTCCATTGTGCTGCACAGCACACTGGTCCTTACAGCAAAGTAACATGCTGATTTTTGTGAAGAAAAGAAAACAGTGTGAAAACACATTGATGCATTTATTATTATTCAGAGCCAATTAAAAACCAAAAACAGGCTAAGTCTGGAAGGAGGATTTTAAGATACAAGAAACAATCTGTTGGCACATTCTTAATACAGTGGTGTTTACATGACCTTAAAAGAAGGGTGAGAGAGAGAAATGAAATCAGCATTAACTTGGAGGTGGCATGCAGTGGTATTGGAGATAGCCCAGTTATTTCCAATATATAGAAACAAACAAAAAACCCCTAAATATGTAAAAATATTCTCCAAATATAGGGTTTAAATGCAGTATCTCATATGTGTATGATAACTACTGGCTTTCTCTCTTTTTAGTGGTGACCATTTCACTTTGTGTGCAAGAGTAAACAAAGTTAATACAGTGGTGCCATTTCTTACTCACATGTCTTCAGTGAGTTATTAACTTTCTGCTGTCCCCCTCCCGCCCCCCAAAAAAATCACAGAAATGCATTCCCTTAAACGGACAAATAGATAACTTTCACATTAATATCACAAATCTGTCATCCTGAGGCAGTATTTTCCACAAGAATGTATCGGGTAGGGAGTTATTTTAAAGGCTCGTTCTATTTGTGCAATTTTACATGACACTGGTCTACAATTTTTGAGAAGTCGTCTGCTTCAGAGATAAAATGTGCTATTTATGATGTATTTTGATGTGCTGAATTCAAATATGACAATTAAAACAACCGATTGGCTACTGTTTCTAAGATATTTAAGTTTTTACATTTTATGTCTATGTATATTGTGTAGATAGTAGAGTTTTAATCATAAATTGTAAACCTAGGTCTTTTCATGTGTTTATGGTTGCTTTACATGATAATATTTCACCTGTCCTGTTTATGTAACATTTTAAAAATCAGCAAAAGGGTTATATAAATAAAATTTATTATGAAACAAAAGGCAAAAAACTATTCTGTACATAGTTTAGTCCTATTCAGTGTCTACTCGGCGCTTCTTGGCTTGTCTCTTGTATTCATTAAATGGAGCATCTCTTGTCACTGTCCAGCAATAGTCTGCAAGCATTGATGGGCTCCATTTACCCTGATAGCGTTTCTCCATTGTTGCAATGTCCTGGTGAAATCACTCGCCGTGCTCGTCACTCACTGCTCCACAGTTTGGTGGAAAAACAATCTAGATGAGAGTGCAAAAAATGTATCTTTAGTGACATGTTGCAACCAAGGCTTTTGTATGCCTTGAGGAGGTTTTCCACCAACAACCTGTAGTTGTCTGCCTTGTTGTTTCCGAGAAAATTTATTGCCACTAACTGGAAGGCTTTCCATGCCGTTTTTTCATTGCCACGCAGTGCATGGTCAAATGCATCATCTCAAAGAAGTTCACGAATCTGAGGACCAACAAAGACACCTTCCTTTATCTTAGCTTCACTTAACCTTGGAAATTTTCCATGGAGGTACTTGAAAGCTGCTTGTGTTTTGTCAATGGCCTTGACAAAGTTCTTCATCAGACCCAGCTTGATGTGTAAGGGTGGTAACAAAATCTTCCTTGATTCAACAAGTGGTGGATGCTGAACACTTTTCCTCCCAGGCTCCAATGACTGTCGAGGTGGCTAATCTTTCTTGATGTAGTGGGGATCTCTTGCATGACTATCCCATTCGCAGAGAAAACAGCAGTACTTTGTGTATCCAGTCTGCAGACCAAACAAGAGAGCAACAACCTTCAAATCGCCACAAACCAGCCACTGATGTTGGTCATAGTTTATGCACCTCAAAAGTTGTTTCATGTTGTCATAGGTTTCCTTCATATGGACTGCATGACCAACTGGTATTGATGGCAAAACATTGCCATTATGCAGTAAAACAGCTTTAAGACTCGTCTTCGATGAATCAATGAACAGTCTCCACTCATCTGGATCGTGAACGATGTTGAGGGCTGCCATCACACCATCGATGTTGTTGCAGGCTACAAGATCACCTTCCATGAAGAAGAATGGGACAAGATCCTTTTGACGGTCACGGAACATGGAAACCCTAACATCACCTGCCAGGAGATTCCACTGCTGTAGTCTGGAGCCCAACAGCTCTGCCTTACTCTTGGGTAGTTCCAAATCCCTGACAAGGTCATTCAGTTCACCTTGTGTTATGAGGTGTGGTTCAGAGGAGGAGGATGGAAGAAAATGTGGGTCCTGTGACATTGATGGTTCAGGACTAGAAGTTTCATCCTCTTCCTCGTCTGACTGAAGTGAGAATGATTCTGGTGCATCAGGAACCGGCAGTCCTTCTCCGTGGGGTACTGGGCGTATAGCTGATGGAATGTTTGGATAAAGCACAGTCCACTTTTTCTTCTTTGACATACCTTTCCCAACTGGAGGCACCATGCAGAAGTAACAATTGCTGGTATGATCTGTTGGCTCTCTCCAAATCATTGGCACTGCAAAAGGCATAGATTTCCTTTTCCTGTTCAACCACTGGCGAAGATTTGTTGCACAAGTGTTGCAGCATATGTGTGGGGCCCACTTCTTGTCCTGATCTCCAATTTTGCAGCCAAAATAAAGGTGATAGGCTTTCTTAACCATAGTGGTTATACTACGCTTTTGTGATGCAAAACTCACTTCACCACAAACATAGGAGAAGTTATCTGCACTGTTCACACAAGTACGAGGCATCTCTGCTCACTTTGGCTAAACAGAAATGTGTCCCTTTGCAAAATCAAACACTGACAAATAAGCGAGCACGACACTGTATGATTTCTAGAGCTGATATAGGGCAATTTGTTCAGCAGAGTGATGTAAGCTTCGTTATGATTGCATCATCCAGGACTTCTAGGAATAATATGATGCAATTCATATCATGTATGACGCAATACCAGCTTCAGATTGCATCATTCATTGTTTTGCCTAAAAAGCAAGTACTGTCCAAACCTAGTCATAGATTTAGTCATAGATCCAGTCAAAGATGTATTTTAGTCATTTCTGGTTTAAATTGAGCTCCCTTCCCTTTATAACTCACTTATCCTCCGCCATTCCCAAGTCAAGGGTAGTATATACTGACCCAATAGCATATCTTGAAAAACTAGAGCCAATCAACAATTTTAAGCATCATTTTCATTCTCAGTGACCCAGAATTAGTAAAGTTTGACTACATTTATTTCAGAAGCATTTTGGCTGTAGAGCAGTGTAATGTGTTCTTTCAGTATCATTTGAGATTACAGTGTTTTAACATTTCATGTCACACTATTCATATCTATCTACCCATCTCTATATACACACACACTCACCTTCACTGGACAATTATGATTGTCCTATGTACCATTCTTTTCATAGATTCACAGAGTTTTAGACCAGAGACAACTCGAATACACATCAGAAAAGAAAAGGAAAAAAAAACACTAAAGGACAGGACTGGAAGAGAGAACAAAGACAAGGCGGGTGGGAGAACAGGACTCCAGGTGGGAGCAGCACCCTCTATCAGTCACAGAGATGAGGTCTATTCCTTAAGGAAAATCAGCACTAGCACTGCATATTTTGGGACCAATAGAAGAGAGTTGAACCACCTGACCCAATGAAGGAAAAAGAGAGCAAAGAGGGTGAATAAAAGGCAAAGGGGGAAGAAGTGTCGGTGTCATTTTACTTTGGCATTAAAATGCTTTCAGATTTTCAAAGTGCCACACCCCCTTCACCATGCCATCAATAGCTTTGGAATTCACCATCTGAAAATTCTACTTCCTTTGTTATTTTCCTTCCTTCCTTTCCATTTCCCCCCCAGTTCAGCTTTGTTATAAATCACCAGCTCCGCTGGTGCCTGGATACAGTTTTATGCCAGGAATCTGACATTCATCCCCCTCTGTGAACTAAGCTCATTCCCAAGCTTGGACTTCTATTTATTGCAAAAGGTAAGTGCGGAGCCCTTGCATTAGTAAATTTACTATTATATCATTCCTTGTGCAGACAGCCCTCTGCCTCGATAGGAGGCTGTACACACTGCAGTTACATGAAAATATTTCCTAGGAATAAGCAGCTCGGATAAAGAATCATGAAGAACAGAGATGGAAAAGATGCCGTCAGCCATCTAGTGTATCCCTTGACAGTTCAAGATTGTTCCCTGGTGAATTAATATTTGTTATATGTTAATTTCCCATTTTGTGCTCTGCAGTGCAATAGACATGGTTTCTACCCCAAGGAGATTTGAGAGAGACAAGGAAAAGACTTGAACACATGGGATGCACCCGAGGATGGTGATAATATAAGCTTTTAAAAAAATATAATTGTAAATGGGGTGCAGATGGAATTATATTGAGGTCATCCAGCTCTGGGAGCCTCACAATAGAAACCTGGTGTTCCAAAGGAATCACAGAATATTAGGATTGGAAGGAACCTCAGGAGGTCATCTAGTCCAACCCCCTGCTCAAAGCAGGACCAACCCCCAACTAAATCATCCCAGCCAGGGCTTCATCAAGTCTGACCTTAAAAATCTCTAAGGAAGGAGATTCCACCACCTCCCTAGGTAACGCATTCCAGTGTTCTGTGCTCCATGAAAGGTTTCACATAGCACTGCTGCCCTAGTTCTCCCAGCACAACTGACAGCGGCAACTGCTGACATTTCAGTGGTTAGAAACTGACCTCAAGCCTCCTCACAATCCTGCTTCTTCTCCTGTCTGCTACCCCCAGCCCTCTGTCCTCCCATATAGTCCCATTTCTCCTGCTGTACAGCCATGTTCCTCCATCTATTACCCTTGGTGTCCAACCTGCCTTCCTAGCGTGGAGAAGGTAGAAGTATAGAGCGGTAGAAGTAGAGCGGGGGATCCAAAAAGACAGGCTAGGCAATGTTGAAGAGCAGTAATAGCTAGGAGAATGCAACAGTTCATTCGGCTTCTCTTTGGGGGAGCTAAAATAGTTATGACAAAGAAGGAAGAATAATTCTTATGTTGAAGTCTAAAATTGTCTTATCCCTAAGATGTTATCAAAACGCATGTGTGCAAAATATGGACTTACTGTTTCTGGAGCCTGTAAAAGAAAATCAGGAAATATCAGACTCTTTTTAGTGATAAAACAAAAAACCTGATAAAATTATGGAAAATGTAATGGGCTCCAGAGTTGCTGTGTTAAATATGGAAAGTTAAAATACTAAAGCATGAAACCGAGGCATTTTAATCCTGCATTAAAGTGTAATTGTGACTGCAAATTTAACTCCAATTATACACATATAATTGCATTCTTCTGGGGGTTTTAAAAGTCCAAATTATAGAATCCCATTTCAAACAAGTAATTTTCAATGTACACGTCTATTTTAAAGAGCACAAAATGCTAAAACTCAATGTGGTTCAGAAAACCATAACTCAATTAAAATAGCAATGGGAAAATGTGACCTATATGAGAAATCTTGTCATTATGTTTGGACTCAGGTGAAGAAGGCAAGAGGTATATCAGTAGGAGGAAAGCAGCACAGTAATAATTGTAACGGGACATGAGCAAAGTCTCATGGCCGATAGGCAAGAATTTCTCTCATCTTACATGGCGATATTCTAAGTGCTGAAATCAGAGACACAGTGCTAGTGTGTCTGCCATTGTCAGAACTGGACATCAAGCACAATACTTCCTCTTCTTTAATTTACTTTTGTGTCCCCATGATGTGGTTTGCATTTTTGGTTGGGCCTGCAAAACAATGTTTTGCCCCAATCGCCCAAAAAGGGCACAAGTTTCTCTTGTTAGCCCCAATTAGACCACTGTGCATGTTTCAGGGCTAGTCTACACTACCCGCCTGGATCGGTGGGTAGAAATCGATCTCTCGGGGATCGATTTATCACGTCTCATCTAGACGGATAAATCGATCCCCGAATCGACGCACGTACTCCCACCTCGTCAGGAGGAGTAAGCGCCGTCGAAGGCGGAGCCACGGCGGTCGATTTGCCGCCGTCCTCATAGCGGGGTAAGTCGAATAGGATACATTGAATTCAGCTACACTATTCGCGTAGCTGAATTTGCGTATCTTAAATCGATCCCCCCCCCCAGTGTAGACCTAGCCTCAGAGTGGTAGCCGTGTTAGTCTGTATCAGCAAAAAGAATGAGGAGTCCTTGTAGCACCTTAGAGACTAACAAATTTATTTGGGCATATCACCGCTGTGCATGTCACCAGCCTGAGGCTATTGAGGATATTAGCATAACTGATATAAAACATGGAGGCAGAGGCAGAGACTCAGCAACTTGTCCATGCATAGCTAATAACTTCTACTAAAGCTTGTCAAGGACAATTGCCCAGAGTTAAGAAGAAGCTCAGTTAATGAAGAAAGTTATTATTCCATTTTAAAGATAGGGAACTGAGGCAGGGAGTGACTTGACCAAGGTCATGGAAGGAGTCAGTGGCAGAGCAGGGATGAGACTGTACAAACCCATGCTCCAAATCCCACAGAGTCCATCACATCATGTTGTCTCTCATTCTGTTAAGCAGTTCACCTCTGTAGCCAGAGATTAGACAGCCTGCTCAATAGGAAGAGTTGCTAGTTGTAAGCAGCCTTCTGCAAGATGCACTTTACTGGCAGCTGAAGTGGCCATGCTTCCAACACTGAAAGACGATTGGGCTCTTCCCCCCCAACCCCGTGCTCCCCCCCCAAAAAAACCACAACAAAAAACAAAAACAACAAATAAACACAAAAGATCTGTTTCTGTAGGTTTCATAGGCCCGCAAGTCAGACTTGGTCTGCTGATTGTGTACACGTACATGGTGTGTGTGTGTGTGTGTGTGTGTGTGTGTGCGCGCGCGCGTGCACGTGCTGATTTTGTGTGGGTGGCTGGCAAAGGGAGCATAGTAAGCCACCTGGGATCTTTAGGAAAAAATTGTGACAAACTCTGAACCCCTAGCAACTGGTTTATATTTATATTCCCCCTTGGGGGGGAGCTAGATTTTAATTATTGTTTAATTAATTATTAAGAACAAAAGTGGAGGTTTGGCGTGACTTTTCTAGGTCCCCAAAATCATGGGCCCAAAAGGTCAGCTTTGGTTATCAGTGTTAGGGTGCAACATAACATGTTATGTCCAAAAAAACATGCACAGAAATAATTGGGGGGTGGGGAATTAAAAAGCTAAATTCATCCCGAGTGTACTTGGGTTTATGTCAACATACACCATGATGAACAAGAATGTTATGTACTTTCAAAGTCTCTGCAGCTGGCCATGAGCCTAATTTGCTATTTTGGAAATGTAGCAGTGTCTCCGATTACAGTAGATTCTAAAACATTATCATCTAAATCAAGCACCAGAATAGGCTAAAAGGCAACACCCATGCACCTCAGAATGCATCAATATGCATGAAGCAAACACCTCCTCCTAGTGCAATAACCACTGCAGATAATGAATGTATTCAGCGCCTACCTCTCAACTCTCTTTCACTCTCAAATAGGAGTGTGACTTTGCAAACAAAAGCAGCATTTTAAGGCCATTTGTGTTAAAAGATTCTGAAATACAGATATCAGAATCACATTTTCTGTTTTACATTAAGAAGAACAAGAGCTTTGAAGTTTACCAAGATTTTTGAAAAAAGAACAGGAGTACTTGTGGCACCTTAAAGACTAACAAATTTATTAGAGCATAAGCTTTTGTGGACGACAGCCCACTTCTTCGCTTATGCTCTAATAAATTTGTTAGTCTCTAAGGTGCCACAAGTACTCCTGTTCTTTTTGCAGATACAGACTAACACGGCTGCTACTCTGAAACAAAGATTTTTGACTGCTTTAGTTAGTATTTTTAGAGTACACGCTCTCCCATCAACGTCGTTAATCCACCTCGGCAAAAGGTAGTAGCTATGTCAATTAAGAAGCCCTCCCATCGATATAGCACTGTGTTCAATGGGGATTAGGTTGGTGTTACTGCGTCAGTCAGGGGTGTGGATTTTTCACACCCCTGAGCAACGTAACATAACATAAGAACGACCATACTGGATCAGACCAAAGGTCCATTCAGCCCAGGATCCTGTCTACTGACAGTGGCCAATGCCAGGTGCCCCAGAGGTAATGAACCTAACAGGTAATGATCAAGTGATCTCTCTCCTGCCATCCATCTCCACCCGCTGGCAAACAAAGGTTAGGGACACCATTCCTTACCCATCCTGGCTAATAGCCATTAATGGACTTAACCTCCATGAATTTATCTACTTCTGTTTTAAACATAGTTATACCAATGTAAGTTTATAGTGCAAGCCTGGTGTGTGTGCGCGCGCACACATGTACTTACACACACACACACCTACCTTATGTGGAGATGATAAAAGGCATAACCATGCAATAAATGAATTTATCAGGCACCTCTGAGTGTCTCCCGTCTTGTGCTCATTAACCCATCTTACTCTAAGATTCCAAACCTCTGAGAAGTTTCAAAAAGCTGTTACTTTTGTTTAAATCCAGGTGCCACTGAAATATTTCTTCTTTCCCTGCTCCCACAAAAATGTGGATTTCCTCCCAGCATCCCCAAATTACATCAGCCCAATGGGGGGCACAACCCAGACTTAGCTCAGTAATAGCTTTTCTACAGATAAGGATGGTAAAATTTTAGAATCTGATATCCTGCATCTGTACAGGACTCGGAATGGGATTTTTATCCTGTTGGGAAAGAGAGATTACCAGTTCCTGAAGTGACGGAGTACTCACTTCTGGCTCTAGAAGAGTCCAAGATAAAAGGCTTTACTATTATAAAATTGTTATATATTTTCAGTCATGCAGTTTGTTTTTTGATTCCCACACAGGCCTGTACATTAGCACTCCTGGTCCTATTGCAGGAGGAAAACCAGCACCTTGCTTTACAGGAAGAGCATTAAAGAAAAATCCTAATTAATTAAATACACACACACACTATATTTGTAAAATCATGTGTTCTGTAACAAATATGTTTTACATAATTATCTTATTTATTCTGCTGGTTTTATCCAGGGTGACAATTGAAGCCACAAACACTCAACAGAGCTGGTAGATAATGTGGTTTTGAAATCCCATTTTATCTCTCAGTTCCATCCATCCTATATGATTATTCCCAAGTCACTGTTTAATTTGCTAACTTCAAGAATGTTTGCAAGTATGAAGAATCCTGCGCTTTCTACATAATCATCACCAGAGAGGAAAGTGAAAGCTAGCAACTACCAAACATGAATGGTTATTGGCAGAATACCTAATGAGCATCTGGCTCTTTGGAGCCTCGTGTCTTTGGAGGAGTTGACAGGTTTGGTTACAAGAATTATTACACATGCCAACATACAACAGGGAATGCTGAACAAACCGATTATGGTCACAAAAAACCTTGCCTTTCCCAGACAAAGCAAAGCAAGGGAGAAGGAAAAGAAAAGAACTAGGCTCTGTGTCTCACCCAATAGTATACGGGAAAGGAACGATGGAAAGAATGAACCACCATCCCTAGCCCCTCCTTCCCTTCTTCCCTTGATCCTTCAAAAAAAGAGAGTGTATTTTAAGTAGTTTGGTGTTACTGCTCCCTGAATTAAATAGAGTTAAATTCCTTTGGCTCCCAAGTCCTGTAGCCTTTGTTCATAGTCTGTCTCTCATGCACTTTGATTGAGTTAAGAAAATCATATGAACCGTCAAGAGGCCATTTAATGCCTCCCTTCTAAATACTTCCCCTTTCTTTGATGGAGAAGGTGGAATGGAAGCATACCTTATGGGAACAGAGATGCAGTAGCTTGCTACAGCTAGTCTGCTGTGAGGACGCTAGGTGTAATTATACAGTCTTGGATGCAGGAGGCAGCAAGTAAAGGTATTTGAATGGCTGTTTGTATGGGGGTATATGTTTTAAGATATATCTGTAGTGCAGAATTTATTTTCCTCCCTTGTGGCACGCAACGCTCTGAGGTATTAACGATACAGCAAGTAGACTCCTCTGTAAAAGAATTACAGAAAGAAAGAAAAAAGAAGAGTTGCACCACAAATGAATCCCCAAATATATCACTGTATGAAATAGCTTTTCGAACAACTTTGCTGCTGTTTGACGATGAGTTTTCCCCTCACAGACTTCTCTTCCCAATCCATCTCCTGCAGCTCTCTTACTGAAATAGAAAGGTGCAACCACTGTAAACCTTCTCTTCACACTCCCACCACACGCCCCCGAGGCCCAGAACACGCTGTGGCTATTCTAGTTGCACACTTCATTCAATTAGTTTCTCGCAACTCCAGCCAAGACTATAGACATTTTCAGAACTTTAAAGTTCCATCTATGCTTTAGCCTAAGAGCTTAAGTATGTATCCATGAATCTAGAGTTTAGAAAGGGCTGTGATAAATTTGTGCCATTTTGAAGTAAGCAAGGTAGATTGCACAACATGTTTGGTTGAGCGAACATTGCTTCAACACAGTAGCCAACTTTCTGAAATACATAGCAATGTGGGCAGCGAAATAGAGAGCAAGGCTGGAATTCATTTTACTCAGAGTCCAACAGCAACCCTTAACCTTTCATATTACTTGACAATGCAGCAGGCAGTTCAATTTCTTTTGATTCACACCTACAGTTACACGTTTCATTTCTGTTACACGTCCCCCAGGTTTCCTCAGGAAGTGTACCAAGTCACTGTTTTCTCATATTCTCTTCTGACCATAGCTGAGTAGGTGTCATTACGATAGACAGTTCTACAATTGGATCCAAACTTACTTTATCACACAGAGATATGGCATTGGCCTTTGTTTATTATCCTTGATAGTTGCTATCATGAGAAATGGTCAATTATGACCTAAGCATTATAGAAAAATCTTACTATTCATGGTGATCTGCAGAATATAAAAAAGCCAAACTAAAAACTTCAGTATTAAAGGGATACTTTCAACTGAAAACTCACATATCTGTTTGAGGATGCTTTATTTACCATTATCACCGTAATACCCAAGATCATTACCTGAAAGAGATTAAAGAAATCTTTGCAATCAAATGAACAAAGGTAAACACCCTGGAAAAATATAATCTGGGCCTGATAGCATGAATAAAACTCACATAAGTAGTCCCACTGACCTCAACATAACTAATTACAGAAAGAGTATACTACTCAGCGCAAGGGTTACAAAATCAGATCATTGTTCTGTTGGTTGTTCATAAGACTTTTTCCACACATTAAGAAGGGATTTTTAAAATAGGAAAAACCACACAAACAAGAGTGAGCAAGGAAGACTGAGGGACATATGTACTCTCCACTAAAACCTTTTCAGTTCATAAATCACTGAAGTGCAGGATTGCCAGCCACCCCAGATTTCTGGCATTCACCTGGATGATCCCATATCCCTGAAGTGTTCTCTTGCGACGTAATCTGGTTTTGGCGACAATGACATTGAGTTGTGTTGTGGTGATATTTTGATGCAAGATCACCAGATGATGTTACAACATGCTGAGAAGGCTTAAAAGTCATGACACTCTAATTGCTGCTAAGTTTGTCCCACTGGGCACACTCCAAAGATGGTGCACTAGCAAAAGTTCACAATAAAAAACGGGCTATATTGGCCTTTTAAACACTCATTCCAATCCCAAACCAGAGAGTTTTTCTTGATTTTTTTCTATCTACAATTTAGACTGCCCATGGTCAGGAGTGGCGCCAGGGTTTTTGCCGCCCTAGGTGGCAGCGCTCCTCCTCTGAGCATTCGGTGGTGGGGATCCTTCCGCTCCACGTCTTCGGGGCACTTCGGCGGCAGGTCCCGGAGCGAGTGAAGGACCCCCCGCCGCCGAATTTCTGCCGAGGGCAGCAAAATGCCTCCCCCCCCAAATCCTGCCACCCTAGGTGACCGCTTAGGGTCACCTAGTGGAAGCGCCGGCCCTGCCCATGATATTTTCCATTTAGGTTCTGGAATAATCAGTGAGTGAGATGAGAAAATCAGATCATTTTTGCCCATATTTATGCCAGACAAAGACAACTAGAGTGTTCTTATGATCAGAAAATTACGCAGAAGTGACTAGGTTCACGTGCCTTCTTCGAAGCTTTCAGACTGAAAAGCAAGATTTTTAATTTATTTTGTTCAAACTCCACATCTGACACAGAACGGCTCTTCAAAAGGCTCAGAATGACAAGCAAAAAGTTTACTGTTAAAGATTAATCATCTTCTCTCTCTGTTCCCACTCTCCTCCTGCTCTGCACTTTTAAAGGGATACATGGCACAGTAGCTTCACTTTCACATTACTAAGCCATTTCGTTTAAATATTCCCTGTCTGTTCAGTTTGTTCCATGTCATTTCATGTCTCCACAACATGCAACAGAAAACAATTACACTTTCCATGCTTTGTGATGACCTGGAATATAATTTGCTTCATTATTTTTTCTGCTAACAAGTTTGGCATCTGAAGCCTTCTTTTTGCAAGTCTTCATACTTATCCATGACTCCAAAATGATTTTTCTCTCAGACTTCCCTTGTTTTTCACTTTGTCTAGCTCTTCCTCTGCAACCTTGTCCACATGAATCCTTAAATTTGATCCCATCACTGCAAAATACTTAGTCCTGCTTTAATGTCTTTCCCATATCAATGGTTGCTCTTTACCCTTTCCTTATTTACTCTTAAACCCCTGCTCTAAACATTAGGCGGTCCAGAATATTGTAGCAGGCTTTTATTATTAATTATTATTATTATTCCAGGAAGTGAGACCTTATCTGGTTGGTGATGCATTGTTTTATCTGCCTAGCTGATGTTTAATTTTCTATTGCATTTCATTTTAGCATGCTTCACTTCAACATTTGACTATACATCAGCCAGTTCATCACTGTCCTGGTGACTTCTTTATCCTCTCCTTGTGCTACACCATAGTTAGAGGTTACTTGTGCTGCACAGTGTATCTGAAACACCCTCCTCTTCAACACCCAGATGAGACACTTCTCTTATTAGCACATTTCCTCACCTCCTTTTTTTCTTGCTGATTTCATGCTTCAGTCTCTGTAAGGCTTGTTGAGATACCCCACATAACGAAGAAAGGATTTGTCAAACTAAATTGACCACAAGTGCATCAAGTCCCATACAGAATCCACCTGGCCAAAAATCTAAATTAAAATAAAGTCTACTACATCAGCCAGCTTGTATCACATTTGAATAAGTGTCTTAATTAAAATAGTTTCTCATATTATCCTCCCTGCAAGAACTCCTATAAGAACAGGTTGAATAAAATGATATTCATATTTATACATCCAGGTCTTAAGAAATCTGTATCTCCAGGGTGAGTCCGAAGCTTCCCAGATGAATGCTATCAATGTCTGCAGAGTCTTAGCTTCCAAAAACAAAAAACGAAAAAATGGGGGGGGAGACAATAATTTATGGTTTCAAAGATAATCATCGAAAACAAAAGAGCGAAAAGTCAATGCAGTGCCAGTTTTCTAAACTTGACAACTTGGAAGTGCCAAGCAGCAGCTGTGTGAAACTAACCAAACTTTAGTCAGTTTCACAGCATGACCACTGTTTCTCCTTCAAAGCTTACAAATAAAATTACTGTTTGTCTACTATGCTAACTGCTGAGAGATCAGTCTTGATCTGTTATTAGAACTAAGGAAGAAAGATTCTGCCTCCCTCTGAAGGGGATTAGCCAAGCATGCTGTCCTATCTGAATGAATCCCAAGGAGGAAGGCGGGAAAAAGGGAGGGGAAAAGGGGGGAGTCTGCCCTATCTCCATCATCCATAGGTGCAACTCTGCTATTGCATCATACTTGGTCTTATATATGTGGTTTGGTGGACAAAAGCCCCTTACTGACTATGTGTTTCACTAGCTAGATGTAGGTGTGCACCATGTGAGCTAAGGATACAAGTTACAGCAACCAGTGTCGGGTTTACAATGGCGCCAGTGGCTCCACGGAGCCAGGCCCATGCTCAGAAGGGGCCCTGGCCTGCTCTGCTTGCACTGCGCCTCAAGACCCCACTGGCTTCCGCCCACCACTTGCTCCTCTCAGCCTGCCCGCTGGACAGCTGAGGGTTCCTTTCTCCCCCACCCCGGCCCCATCCTCCAGCTTCTCTCTGCCTCCTGGCCAGACCCCAGCGCACCTCCGGCTCCGGGCAGTCTCTGCTTCCAACCACCTGTGGGCCCCCCTGTCTCCCTGGAGTTGAGCTGCCTGGGACTGGTGCAGAAGCCTGGCCAGTCTTGGCCAGTTGGGGGAGGAGGGCACAGTATGCCGGTTTGTAAATAGTGCCCTCGC
Organism: Trachemys scripta elegans; assembly: GCF_013100865.1. Taxonomy (NCBI): domain Eukaryota; kingdom Metazoa; phylum Chordata; order Testudines; family Emydidae; genus Trachemys; species Trachemys scripta. The sequence goes on from NC_048302.1 coordinate 130,225,572, forward strand.
ACTGGGCTGGGCAGAGCGGGGCTGCCATGCCATGCCCCTGGCCAGCCCCTCTCTCTGAGGACCGACCTCCCCACCCCGCACCATGCTCCATTGCCCCCATGGGGGCCCACAAATATGTTTGGGGCCAGGCCCACAAAAAGGTTAATCCAGCCCTAACAGCAACAGTGTCAGGGCTCCTGTACAAGACAGCTCAGTCATCATTTATACCAATGAAATGTTTATTACATGTGACTTTACCCTAAGCTCCAGATGCCATAACTTGTACATTTCTGCATGACATTGCACTCTGCCCCACCAAGGGAACATTGCATCAACTGAATCTCATTACTACTACGGTTCAAAACAATAATGGCAAAAAAAGGGATGCAGTGGTCATCACAAAAGGTGTCCTTATGTATTTTCCACCTTACATATGCACCAAACACACACAAATAATGAGATTCCATTTGGTGGTTTTATTCTTCCACTGAGCCATGGAGGAATTTATATGCACAACCTACACTACTATTCATGGGAGTTACCTGCAATAATCCCCTATCAGTCAGAGGGAAATATATCAGTAAATATGTGGTGCTGAGACTAGCAATACAAAAATGCATTATTCTCTATGTCAGCAAAATCCAGAATGTCAAGGGGTTAATTGAACCGAACACTGGAATGAAACATGAAAGGAAACATGTTTTATTGTTAATTTACAAACGTTTAGATAAACTCAATGAATGTAACATTTCACTTTGTAGGGGACAGGTGGGGAAACTCGGCGAGGAGCTAAGTGGCGGACCGAGTATGTGACTGAATGCAGGCGGAAGCAGTTGAAGGCCATGCAATGAACTTTGTTCGGCGGACGCTGCCAAAAATGTAGTTTAGTATAGTTCAGCATGTGTTTGTCTGTAAACAAGTTAGCTTATATAATGAGTACGATTTATGAATGAAATTAATGTAGCCAGCTGTTGACCCCATGTAACCTTGAGATAAGCGCCGGGGGATATAGCATTGCAGCGGACTCCCTTCAGTGGAGTCCTGCCTGGCCAGCTGTCCCGGACGGTCAGAATCCCCCGCGGCCCCTCCGCGCGCCTCAGGGACTCCCCTAGTAGCTTGGAGTGTAAGTTCTTCCTTTAGTAAAGCCTTGCTTTTTACTCTCAGGCACTGAGTGTCAATCTTTCGCCGGTATCACGGTCCCCCTTGCGGGCACACACTTTTAACAAACTAAATACAGAGTTCTGCACACCAACAATTTAATTGTAAATTAAACAAATGAAGTAAAAATGGTACACATTATACTAAACTATTAAAATCGTGCAGTGACTGTTTCTGTCCAAAGGAATAGAAAAACAGTGGAATTAAAAATGGTTAAGCCTCAGTTACACAGTGTCTATTAGCAATTACAGCAGCCCCACATACTTAGTTATTGCCCTATGATTAACTACACCCTTTAGTGATAATGGGCATTGCATTCAGGACTGCAGAATGATATTTTATGGACTGCTGGAGGCTTTTAATTTCTTTATAGTACATTAAAATATAGTCAGTCTTTTAACCATTTTAACCTTCTTTAGCATAAATGGTTGAACTTGAAATTCATCGACTTATACGGTCCATAGAGGATGTCATTAAGAATTGCTGTACTGGATAATTTTTTCCCACGAATGTATAATAAATTTAATTATTAATGTTCCTATGTCATTTATGGCCCATTGTTTTTGAGCCATTCCAAATCTTTTCACCTTAAGTGTTCAGAGAGTCAGAAGAGCGATAGCACAGCATGCTAGATAAAGACAAAGGCACTTTCTTTTGTCACTATTCCCTGTATTAGGTAAATTAGCCTACGTTCCTGAGTGCTGATGATTAGACAAATTTCCAAGGTCAAGTAGATAAATTTACTGGGGGGCAAAGACATCTGTTGTTATGCAAGTTAATGATTTTTGCAGCAGTTCTAAGAGTAAATATAAAAGGGTTTTGTTGTTGTTTTCAATACAGAGAGCACAAATGTGCAGGGGGGAAATGGAACCACTGTGATTATTTAAAAAAAAGCTATGAGAGGTGAGGTATTTTTTTCTATAATGAGAAGGGCTATTACCTTTGCCGGTTATTAATTTTGATTAACACTACCTAAACTATGCACCTGTATTATTGTAATATTATACTGCCATTTGTAAAAGTCCATCTCCATCACCTTTGCAAAAATGAAAAAGAAAAAAAAACCCAAACATACCCCATCTTTTCTACATGCTAATATACACATAATCAAATCATATCCTTCAGGGCATTATCAGATTGCTGAACAACCAGGAAGGATTTTTCCCCCTACAAGAACAGAACTGCATAATTAGCCAGGTTCCGTATTTTTTCGTCTATATTTTATTTATTTGCCTTGCTCTGAAACATCAACTCTTGGCCTCTGTCAGGCAGGGAATTGGAACTGATGGAGTATTGCTCTAATTAGGCATGGAAACACCTATGTTTCTCTCCTAATGCTACTGAGATGTCCTCTACAGATCTTTGTCCTTCTCTTCTAGACGGGTCCTGTGGAAGTTACTGTAGCCTCAGAGCTAAAATAATGTTGAAGTAAGCTGAGAAGTTGAATATGCTCTGTGACTCACTGAAATCTGCCAGCACCCAGGGAGAGGGGGAATGCAGAGATTCCAATGGGAGTCTCCAACGGGTACAGGTGGACATCAGCTGCACACCTGACATAATACAGCTCGTGGGATAGGTGTCCATTATGCAGGGCTTGGCCTCACTAGGTTGTTATTTTTTAAAAACTGACTTAATTGATGGCTAAGGCTCTGATCTAAGGTAAACCACTGTTTGTACCCTGGAACAAGTGTGTGGGAGAGTGTTCAGAATAGCCTGGGTGTCCCGAATTTTCAATGGTGTTAAATATCTGAAGTTAATTGACTGCCAATTAACTCAGGATAAAAACTAAACATAGACCTGTCTGGAGGGTTCCTTTAGTTTCCCACGGCCATGGAATGCTACATGGCATAGGTACAGGCCCTAAGATTTAACCTTTAACGAAAGGAGAAAGAAACCCGGAGAAGTCCAAAGTGACTCATGGTAACTAATTCATGCTGCTATATGAAAGTTTGTTTTATAACCTAATAGTAGTAATCCTCTGAGTGTTAGACCTGTGCAACATTAGCAAGTTAGGAGAAATGCTACTTTGCACTTTTTTTCCCGTGTTTGAATTAGAGACGGTTGGACGTTTTCAGATAGAACCATTTTCCATTGGAACACGCTTATTTGATGCAAAATATTACTGATTTCCTGAGAGCTCACCTACGCACAGTCCCCGAGGCAGCCCACCTAGAGGCTGCTGGGGAGCCTAGATTCCCAGTCTCCTCAGCTTCTTAGCAGCTCCCCTATCAGGCCGAAGCCCAGGCTCCCAAACTTCTTGGCCAGAGCTACCTGCTAGGAAGACAGGCAGCCAGTTGTCTGGCTCCCTGGGCTGCTCTATTTTATTATTAATTTATTTGTATGCGTGTGTGGGGAGACAGGCTGAAGAGTTGAAAATCTGGTTTTAATCTAGGTCATACAGAACATCTGCCATTCCCCATCTCTGAAATTTGTGGGAAGATTTAAGGTTTGGCAGGCCCTTTGTATTTTGGGGATGCTTAGGCTCTTATATGCACCACCCCAGCTCAGTCACAGTAATGATTAGCTACCATAATGTTGGCAAAGCACTTTTAATCGTTTTAAACTGCCATGTAAAAGCAACATTTTTTTCCTCTCTTGCCTGGAATGTTTACATCTCCACAAGAAGGACGCTTTCCACTTGGACAGGCCATAACTTCATCCACGGTGGTCTTTGACAACCCACCAGCTGCAAACTAACATTTTTTCCTTTCAAAAATATTCATTTGAACATGTCAAAAAATAAAACTGCAAATAGGAATAGACACTGTTCTCTATAGAATCATAGGACTGGAAGGGACCTCCAGAGGTCTTCTACTCCAGTCCCCTGCAGTGAGGCAGGACTAAGAATTATCTAGACCATCCCTGACAGGTGTTTGTCTAACTTGCTCTTATTTTATTTTAATTGAACAAGTTTTAAAGTTGTTTCTGTCGGACATATAATTTTTCTGTAGAAACATCCTTTCTGTGGGTGTTCTGTAGATAAAGCTGTGTCCAGATCTCCATGGTAAACCTCAAATTTCAGGAGTAACACGTTATCCAGGCTTAAAATTTGGCAGAGAGGATCTCAACAATTTTGAAATACTGTAGGTTGCAGTTTGAAATACAGACACACAGACAGATACTTTCACATTAAAATAAAGCAACACAAGCATGGGATTATTTTATTGACAATTTTGTACTTCTTTGCCAATCACAATGAATAAGAACAGTACCCAGATTTACATAATATTTATTAACTGCCCAGGTTAAAGAATTATTGTACTGATTTTGAACATACACATCATTCTTTTGCAGACTCATTATCCTTCACAACATAAAAATGGATTTGGAACTTTTAAATGAAAAGTAGATTTGGGAGCCTAATGAGCCAGAGATTTCAAGTGAAACCATTAGAACACCAAGGCGAATAACCCATGAGATAATATTTACATAACCAACTGGGTTATTGGGAGAAAAACAAACTGGGAACCCAATCATGCAACTCTCATTCACAGGAGAGAAGTCAAGAGATTAACTCTCATGAGAAAATGTTGCAAGACAAGACCAATGCTTCAGTAATTGGGTCCACAGGACTTGACCATACAGAAGTACTTTTTATCAAATGTCAGATAAAAGAAAATCACAGCCTAATAGGTGGCTAAGTATAGGGACGGACCTCCTGTCTACCACACACAGATTTATTATTTAACTCTGAAGAACTATAAAAACTCACATTTATGTAGCACCTTTCACCTTAGGTATTGTATAGCTACAAACTATATACTGAGGTACTTTCTAGCCCTACAGTGTACAATTCTATGATAGATACACATCACTAAAACTACCACAATATATCAGGGGTAAAAGGCACCAGCCAGACAGACTGTGCACAGCACAGAAAATTTTGTGCTGTAGAAAATTTTGGACAGATTCTGTGCCAAACCTCTCCTCCCACAAAAAGTGTGATAGGGTTGTTAATGACCATGCGGAGAAGACTGATCTTCAGTTATTTTTAGTTTTCCATTTGAAATTTACCCTGCCCCAACCACCAAACATACAGAAACACGCATGCGAACATGCACTCAAACCGTAAAATACATGGGACTCCATTCATCTGACTAAGGAAAAATAAATGTACCCTATCAGGGTTCAAAACTGCATTTCTATAGCATACAGGTAAATTAAAAGCACAAGCTAAGATCTCTAAAGTCATCCCTTGTAGTTTCATAACAAAATATGGGTACAATCCTGCATGTGATCTGTGCACAGAGTGGCTAAAAAATTGGATCTTAATTTTTTTAAGCTTCTGGTGCATTTATAAGGATCTTTTGCTATTTCTAGACACATATTTACATAAGCCTAAATACATGCACATAACCAAGCAGCAATCACTGCATTTGGATTTATCTGATAAATAATCAACACTGAATACTCAATAATGAATGACTTTACAGGAAATAAAGTACGGACAGATCATTTTCCTTAATGTTTAATTTTCCAGATTTGGTTGGCTTGCGATTGTAACTGCTATGTTATTTATACTTATCTTTTCTATTTACTACTATTAATAAAAAACATCCTTATCGTTACATATGTATTTATATGTAGATTAATATTATACTTTTTATGCCTGTTCAGTTCATTATAACCAATGAAATATTAGGTCCCAAGAGAAAAATCTATGATGAACCATCCCCAGATGATTTAAAATGTTCTGCACAATGTAGACTACAAATTGAAAATTAATGAGGAAACTTGTTTAAAAATTGGCTTCAGTTACCCAAGGGTTTAAATAACATTTTTAAAGTGCATGTAGAACGCATTTTTATATGCAATATTCCTTAGTGATAAATAAATCACATTGTTTCTCAAAATTACTCCTACTAAATTAATTTTTCAATGTTTGTCTCAATTAATATTATTATAGCATCTCAACAGACTAACTTATACAGTAATACTTATTTAAATTATATCCCCCTCAGGGAAGATTCATCTTCCAACATTAGTATTCAAGGTAAGTGACCCAGGACTGGGTACAGATATTGCTCATGAATGAGTGGCAGCATGAAAACTCCACATTTACTGTATATTCCAGAGTGTCTGGAGTCAGATACTATACACATATGTTCGTGTGCATGCACATGACAAGTCCAAGTTATATAATAAAAAGGGGGTCAAAGAAAGAAGTAATAGATTCCAAAATATTACAATCATACAATTTTTTCTAGCTACACACATTAGGGCCTGATGCAAGGCCCAACTAAGTCAATGAGAGTCTCTTCCTTTACTTCAGTTGATTTTGGATCAAGCCCTAAGAGAGACTGAATTGTCTGGGGGAAGAATGGTCTTGTGGTTAGAACATAAGAATGGCCTTACTGGGTCAGACCAAAGGTCCATCCAGCCCTGTCTGCTGACAGTGGCCAATGCCTGGTGCCCCAGAGGGAGTGAACCTAACAGGTAATAATCAAGTTCTCTCTCTCTTGCCATCCAACTCCACCCTTTGACAAACAGTTGAACTAGAACACAGGAGATCTGTATTCAATTGCTGGGTCTGCTACAGACTTCCTGAATGACCTTAGGTAAGTCACTTAAGCATACACTTAAGGGTTTTGCTGAATTAAGGCCCAAGTCAATAGATAGTCAGTACACACCTTTAGGTTTGCATGGAATTAAGTTGGGCTCCTTTCAATTTTTTAGGACTGGTAGATCATTCTTTTCTCCCAGCTGAAGATCTCATGGCTAGGTCAGCTCTTATAAAATGTTAAGGGTATTCTAAAATAGGATTTTTGTAACATGGTTCTCTCTTTAAAAGACAGTGGCTAGGACTGAAGTAATATTTTACTGAGCATGCATGGGAAAGGTCTCTTTTCCCCTTTATTAAAATCTAATTTTGAAGTGAAGGATTAGTGTTTAAAATGATAATCTAATGAAAGTGTTATAATCAAGCTCATTCTATATTTGTGTGGGAGGGAAAGGTGAGGAGAGTGCTTGTTAGAGAATATCTATTTAAAAGAAGTGTTGAGAACTTTCACGGTGAAAGGAACAGTTGATAAATGGCAGTTAGAATGAGGAAAGTGCTTGTTCATTGAACAAAGTGGTGTGTAATTTATTTTACTTCATTAGAAGCTGAATTCTTCAAACACTAAAAGAAATTAGAATTCTCTGAAACTAATTATTATAAGTATGTTTAATCATAGCTTTGAAGTTACTTGCAACATAGTACTCTACTTCAGATTAAATTATATATCTCTCCCATTCACTGTAACCATCCAGATCCAAAACAGCAGAAGAGCTGCAAAACAAATCTAAGTGTTCGTCGAAAAGATAAAGTGTTTTTTTAATCTGCGTTTTTGTTTTTGCCTCAGTTCTTCAGAAATATTTTCACATTCATATCTTGTTACTAACCTACCAGTCCCATGCAAAAATCTAATTAAAAGTTAAGACTCAGCATAAAACAAAACAACACAATAATATTAATGGACAAACACATGCAGAGAGGTAAGAGAACAGGAAATGAGCAGATAATCTAATAGAAAGCAAAAGTCATGCCTATAATTTAAGAACCCACACACAAACATTTCAAAGTCTCCAAAAAAACCAGCCACAGGTAGATGTATTTTCTATTGTTTTGACAGCCACAGATCAGGGAGCCAGAAATCCCTGAATTCTAGTTTCAAATCTGGCATTGACTGTGGATTTGAATAAGCAACTCATAAGGACACTGTCCACTTAAAATCGAGTCAATCTGGAAAAAAAAAAAATCAAACATTTCAGGCACTCCACAAACTCTTGATTACCCCTGCCAATGTTCATGGTTTTCCAACACGTTTTCCGTTTTATTTTTAAATGTATATTTTCTGTATTCTGATGATAGGCAAAACACCTTCACAAGCAACATATGAAGCGGTGTAGTTTATTGTCCATATAGAAGAAAATGCAACACTGACGATACCCAAGGTACTGCCACATGTACACAAGTAAAAATCAAAGTAGAGAAAAATTGTAATTTCTTCTAATCTGACTCAGTTCTCGTAATTGTGGATGTTACTGGTAACAACAGTAGGTAACAATACTTTGGGGTAGAAGTGTAATTTGTAGTTGGTAAACCCTTTAACCACACAGCCTCACATTCCTATCTTTAAAACAGGGTCAGTTCTATTTATATACCTCACCAGAATGCTGTGAAGATATCTGTGCAATAATATGAAACATCTAGCTAATACTTAGTCCTGCTATGAGTGCAGGGGACTGGACTAGATGACCTCTCGAGGCCCTTCCAGTCTTACAATTCTATTAAACTAGTAGGCTAACGCTGTTGGCAGCCTATATACCTGTTCTTGCAGCAGCAACCATTAAATACCTCCTTATTTGGACAGCTATTACTGAACATTGACAGAATGTTCCCACCATTGTTTACATAGTTAGTAACTGCATTGACTAATTTTATGTTGATGATTTGGGATCACCACCATACATGCAGGCAATGACTGTTTCTTGTTTAGAAAAGAGTGAGCCGATCAAATACAATATAGGGCCTTCTTGACACGTACATAGTAGCATCCCCACACAGAGAGAAACAAAAAGCGAGCAAGAGAGTAGACAACCTCAACTACTACTCATCAATATATGGAAACTGGGGGAAGCCTTCACTGAAAAGCATCAGGAAATCTATAAGTATAAATAATTTTAAAGTCTTGCCCAATGCTTCCCCATTGCAAGTGTAACTTCTTTAATGACACGTAACAATGGTTCTCCTGGTCCCATTCTAGTGTTTGCTTGTGGCACATGCTGTGAATTGAGTATTTGTTATACAAGATGATTAGATGGGAAAAGTATTCCGATACCTAAAACTGCAATATAGCACTGATGGTGACTGTTGAAATACCTACCCATCAAAGAGAGCTTTTTTTCACTTCATAAGATTGATTTACTTGTAAATTTATGAGCATTCTTATTTCATGCTTGCCAAAATCTATCAAAGCAGCACACACCAAACTCCAGAGATTTTGAGGAGCCTGGTCACATTTTTTAAGCCATCTGTAGTGTTAAATGGATATACATTGACCCATGAGCTAGAAGAAATATTTATATGTTCATTTATTTTTGTGACTCAGCACTTCACACAAGTGTATTGACACAATCAAACCTACCAAGGGACCAGTCCTTCAGGGTGCTGATCATTCTCAGTTCAATGGCTTCAATGGGAATTAAGAGAAATAAGCTTTTTACAGAACATAGCTCCAAGTTAGGGCTTCCCCTTTCTCTCCCCGGCTTAATAACATCAGCTTGTTGATGTGATACGGATACTAGAAAATAACCAGTGACGCATTACTAGGTCACCACCAAGTACTACTGTCCAGGAATGTATTTAACCATGCAGGTCCTGAAATGCTCCAGTTAGCTCTTGCCACACCTGTCACCCATTCATCTCCAGTCTAACATAGCAAAGAACAGCTTTATTTATCTCCTGGCTTACTAAAGAACTATGGACATTCCATTACCACTGTAGCTTCTCCATAGCATTCAACATTTCCTTCACTTTAATTCTCTCTCTCACACATTTGTTCATTCTCCTGTCTCTAGTGTTACCAAACACACATCTTTCTCCATCCTGCGATTAAGCACAAGTGTGATTGTCCTCTCCAAACTGGTCCATTCATGGTAAAAACACTTTTGTATAGTTCAGTTGCTATGATCTGGAGGACAGGAAAGGGAATTAGAACTGTTGCTAGTGTTATGCAACTGGTAGCACTGATTGAATCAACCAAACTAGTACTTACTCAGAAAAAAATTAAGGGGATCTTTGATTTAAAGTTATCTATTTAATGCACTTTGAATTTGGAATTTATGGAAGAGGGATTGACATCAGAAATTAGATGGCCATAAATAAGTAGTGGACCTGTGATGTTAAACAGTGATAAGTTATCAGTTTCTTTCTTTCTTTTCTTTTTAAAGGGGTCAGAAGAGAAATGTACCAAGCTAATAAAGACAAGGGTAGAAGCATCAGTAAGTTTATTTCACAAATGCATGTTGACATGTAATTGGTAGAGCCATTAATACTTTAACCATAAGTAGAAGGGTGCCATTTCATTCTCTGCATTTTCTCTTTTTTTTTTTTTGCACCTCCCCCTGTAAAACACATTCTAACACATCCACACACTGTCTACTCCCACTCTGCTCTGCCCACCAAACCACACGCACCTTTCCCACCTACCATCTGGCAAAGTTTTATTTTTTGAAAAAAAGACCATATTTCAATTAAAAAAAAAAAAAACCTCTTTGGGAAAAATCAGCTCTGCCTATCAATAAGATCACATAGGAATAAAGTAGGAAGGGTAAAAAAAAAATACTGACAATATCAAATTAAATATCCTTTTAAAAATAATAAAATACATAGGTTTATTACTAGCAGAAATATCTTACTCTTGGGAGGACTTCATGCTCTCAAACAGAGAGAAAAGAAGTTCTATGTTTCAAATACTCTTTTATTCAAAGTTTAAATTAGTTTATGAACTGCTACAAATTGACAGGTCTTACTTTTCAATACTCCCTAACTACTTATGGCAAGGGGGTAATGAAATGTAAAAGGATAACGTCTCCTGTGCAAACACTAAACACAAATTGCTAAATAAAAACCCAACTGAAGCCTATTTGTTGTGGGTCATATAACTGGGAATATAGTGTTTATTAAGGTGCTGTCCTTTAAGCATCTGATCCTCATGCTGCTGAGTTTCTTAACCAACATTTAAAATATTAATGTACTGGTTTTATTGCTTCCATCCACTGTTTTTGCGATTAGCAATACATACATAAAATATGTCACATTATATGTGTCTGCATTATGTGGATCTATGATTTAACTATAACGTGTGTTTAAAAACTAACGAGGATACCTTTTCCTGTTACCAGTTATTCATAAGATTTTATATCAAAGCTAGTTTCTGGTGTATGGATTTTAGTTTAATTGCAGCTGGGGTTTAATGCAAATCATGGTTTAGAAACACTTAAGGTTTATGTCTGGATAGCTTTAAAAGCAAAACTGCCCTGCTTTACTCTCTGTTTTACAGGGCAGATTCACTGGATGACTGTTTCACTGGACTTACCAGTTGCAATATAAAGTAACAAATATTACCAGCCAGTTTCTATGCTAAAATAAAAGGATTGCAGATTATGAAAGAGAGTCCTTAGTCATAGTAATTATTGTTATTCATTTGAAGGCATACCATCAAGGATTACCCTTTTGAACTGTATAAACTAAAAGACAATGAAGGAAAGAGGTTCTGGTACAGTGTCCCAAGTGCGATAATACTAATAACCGAATAATTAACATGCTGTAAGTGCTCAGCAAATCACATCAGACCAGAGTAGGCATATGAAAAAGGATTTTACCATATGGAACAATTTTCCGTATATGCAGGGGTGAAAGTAGGCTGGTACAGGTGGGTACGGCGTACCGGTAAGAAGCAAAAGGGGTAATGACTATAAAGCGACTATAAGGTGCTGCCGCGGCAAAGAACCCTCCTTAAAGTATTGCCGCAGCAGTGCTTTAACGTTGCTGCCGCTTTTGCGCCCCGTTGGCGGCTCTGCCGGCAGGGCCGCCAACGGGTGGGGAAGGCGATTTAAAAGGGCCCAGGGCTCCCGGCTGCTGCTACTGCAGCAGCGGCCAGAGCTCCAGGCCCTTTTAAATCGCTGCTGGAGCCCTGAGTGGCATGGGTCAGGCAGCGCGGCTGGACTGGCTAGGGGAGGCTGACCCCCAACCCTGCCCCTTCTGCCATTTCCAGGGGCCCGGAGCCATGCCCCCGTACTGGTAACTGTTTAATATTATTTTCACCCCTGCATATATGTATAATATCAATATTGCTGAAGCGATTTATCATTTTCAAAGTTTTTTCTATGGTGTGCGTCCCCATTGTGTTGTAGTGACCACTATAATTACCATTAGTAAAATGTCTTCTTAAAAAAAAACTGTTTTCATATATTCAGAACTTTCTGAATTATTCCACTTTGTGGTAGAAGGTTTTCTGTTCTTGGTCATTTGGACTACATTCAGCAATATTTTGCAAATTCTAAGCATTCATGAGGGATGGGAGGGATAGCTCAGTGGTTTGAGAATTGGCCTGCTAAACGCAGGGTTATGAGTTCAATCCTTGAGGTGGCCATTTAGGGATCTGGGGCAAAAATCTGTCTGGCGATTGGTCCTGCTTTGAGCAGAGGGTTGGACTAGATGACCTCCTGAGGTCCCTTCCAACCCTGATATTCTATGACTTCAAAGGTTTTATTCCCCTTTGGGCAAAGGTACAATTATCACTTTATAAACAGTTTTCTGTCAGGCTGGGTTAACAGGACAGCAGCCTATCTGTAGCCAAACAAGAGTGAGAAAGGGGTAAATATTTCAAGTTAAAAAATAAGTTAATTAGTGTTAAAGTCTAGTTGTAAATGGAGTTTGTTTGCTTGTTTTAAATCCAGAACGAATAAGGAACAATCTCACTAGACATTCACTTACGTTGATCATCCAATATTCTGAGAGCAGGACAAGACAACACCCCCTATACTACAACAGAAGCGCTTCAGAACCTCTGGCGAATCAAGATGGTGTCCAGCTAGTGAACAAGATAATATATTCATAATTATATTTAATAACATTAACAAGATATCATATAAAACATGACAAAGTTGTGGGGCTTAGTCCCACATTGTATGCAGTATGTGACCTTGGCATAGAGACTGAACTATGCATAGTCTTTCAGATAGTCCCTCCAGAATATTGATGAGGCATATTGGTGACCAGAACTGAATTCCTCTGATAAGCAATACATTAAATTCAAAACACAAAATATCAGTGCACATTTTCCTGTTCCACCTATGAAGCGTAATTGTGTTATTGTGTAATCCAACAAAGTAAAAGACCTTTCTTAGGCACACAAGATTATTCTGTAATAATCATTCTGAAAATGCAGGGATCTACCTTTATTTAAAACAATAGGATTATGACAGTATGACAATTATAAAAACGAGGGAAGGAAAAACAACTGCCACGAATCATTACGACAATATTAAAGGATGACTTTACAATCAGGACATTGGACATGATGGAACAGTGATGCTGTAAATTGAATTCTTTCATTTACAAGATATTATACCAGGGAAACAGACAGTACTACTAAGGACTGAATAGTACAACAAAACTTGGATAAGTATAAAATGGTAGAGTCCAACCATGACATTTTTTGCTAAGGAACCTTGGCTCTCTAATCTGGCCGAGTTCTTTGAAAAAGTTAAGACCACAGAAGATAAGCTAACCTACTGGATTCAATTTACTTGAAAATGGTTTTGAGAAGGTCCCTCTTAAAACCCCGAGCCTTTACAAGTTTGCCTGTACTTCAGCCAAGGAGGTTTTTATTTGTAGGCACTCAGTGATATCCAACACTTCAAGTCAGGAAATTCCATAGAAGAAAGCAGGAATTTTAAAGAACCAGACCTGTACAAGACTCACTAAAGAAAATAAGCATGGGGAAGTAGACAAAGCATGTATTAAGAACTGATTTAGAGTAACAAGATAGAAGTCATACTACAAAGGGGAGAGAAGTTAACAGGAGAGTAAATGCTTAATTCTGGGGAAGTGGACAGTCAGTTAGTAAAGGTAGCCTATGGCACCTAACCTTTTTCAATTTGGTAAAAACAAAGGAGGGTTATGAGGAATCTCAGGGAATTCACAAAGGGACTTAGGGAATCCCAGAGCTAGATTCATAAAGGGATTTAGGTGCTATTGATATTCACAAGACCAGAGCAGCTGCCACTTAACCCTATAGAAGTCTAAACTCACTCAATGCTTACATGTTTGCAGTAAAAGGTGTCTGTTTCTTCCTCTGTGTATACACACTGCAGTCTCACTCTAACAATCCAGACTCCTAACCCCCAGAGCAATTCACAAACTGTGGGAAGATGGATGTTCCTCCACTTAATTTGCCAGCGGAGCCCACTTGAGAACATGTCCTCTGATCATGCCTAACTCCTCACAAAGTGCTCTGATTGGGCCAGAGAGAGAGAGAGAGAGGGAGAGAGAAAAAGCATAAAATAACCTGGTAGGTTGAACACTCTGCCTGAATGTGGGAAACCCAGAATCCAGTCCCCCTGCTCCAGTGTCTCTATTATCCAGAGTAGAACAGCTTCAATAGGAGAGATTGAGTGAGACCCACATCAGACTATGCCATAGTCTAACAGTTAGGGCAGTCACCTGAGAGGTTCAAATCCTTTCTCCATGTGAGGCATAAGTGGGACTTGAACCAGGGGTATCTCCCATCCTAAGTGATTGCCCCAGTCACTGGGCTAAACGTTATGAAAGAAGGCTTCCTTCCTGTCCCTCCCCCAGCTTCTTGCATTTAATGCCTGACTCTAGGGGAGGGTTCACAGCAGAAATAGGTGTGTCCCTGCAGTCTGGTCTTAAGAGCCAAACTCTCTGAGATGGGCAGGGTTTAGGAAACAGCCCTCTTGCTGGTCTCCCATTGGCTAATTTAGGTTGTTCCATGCTCAGTTTGCTGACTTTTGTGAACCCCATCTTAGGTGCCAATCTCTCTCCATTCATTGTATAGACAGCCTGAGCACCTAACTCAGGCTTTGTACATCCCAGCAATTTTATAGGCACCTAAAATTGACACTGAGCAGCACAACACCTACATTTCTTTGTGAATCTAGCCCATAGTGTCTGATCCTGAACCACTAGCGTCATTCATGTTTTTGTTTTATTAAAAGTGGATCTAATCCTGCAAGGGGCAGAGCACATCTGAGGTGTTGACTGTCCTCAACGCCCAGTGGCTTCAATGGGAATCAAGAACAATCAGCAGCTCATTGGATCTACTTTTTAATGGGAGCAGACTCAGAATGCTACTAAACCTGAAATGGTATATGAATACAGGAAAACAGTAATCCATTATTCAGTCCCATTTATTTTATATATGCTACTGGATATTAGTAGTGCAGAATCTCACTAATTCACATTGAAGATCCATTGCACAATACAAAATTTTATAAATTAGCAATTAAAAGGATAAACACAAATAGAACAAGGACAATGCAACACAAATAATGTTAATTTGTTCCACAAGTCCTGTTTAAATGATTTATGATCAACTTTCCACCATATTGGTATAATAAAGAGTCTGAAATATATTTTGTAAAAGTATCGAAGTCTTGTAATACTAATATCATATAATAGCACCCTGGTAATAAATATTAGCTGCGGAGAGGAGACCATCACAGGAGGCAACCAATGAGACAAGTACAGTTTGTCTGTCATGACCGTGCCTAAGGTCAGACTGTAAAAGATCAGGAGTATCTGGGGAATGCAGATGGCACCAGATATGTCTTGCCATGACTGTCTCAATAATGTTCCCCTATCATCAACATAACTATTTATATTGGTCAATGGTTTTCAATAGAAAAAAATGGAACATCAGCTCACAAGGTAAAAGAACAAAAACAATTCACTACTATAGGTACTCAGTATATTAAAGATTTATGGCAGCCTTGTATTCCTGAACAAAATTTCTACAGTATGTTGTCAAACAAAATTTAAAATGCTCTAGTCAACCTTTTCACAGCAACAGAGAGGCTGTTTGTATCACACACGGAAGCAGGGTGAAATACAGCAAGGGAACAAACAAGCCACATTGTTCATTGTAGGGGGAGCTCCATGCTGCCCAGAGAGACAGAGGATGAATCGATATCTCTATTGGCATACCACTCAACATCTTTAGCATGCTTCATCAGGGACTCTAGAGTCTTGACCTAAAGTATTGCAGCATGTATGACTTTGAGGCCACAACCACTGCCACTTCTGACAACAGGCCCAATGTGCAATGAGATGACATGGTATAACCGCCAGTCCTCTGATTCTGAGGATAGTTATTCATAAATGTACCCCATACACAAGAAGGAAGTATATGACTCTATACTTACAGTTACTGCCTGAGCATGAGCTAATTCTGCCTACACTATCCAAGTTTCTATTTATCTCCTCTAAAAGGGTTAGCATTAAAGATTGATGAGACAGCCATCCTGCTTCAGGTAGCAAATGATTTCTATTCAGATTCTTTTCACAGCGTGCTCCATTTCTTTGGGCTAGGCAATGTGGATGCAAAAGAAATCGTACTTAGAATCTATATTCTTACATTTAGACATTACTGAAGGTAAGTGGAAAACATACTGTATGAAACCGATACAAATCTGACATTTTCCTTAAAGGGACAATAAAAAAAAAAAAAATCTCAGAAGTCAATGAACAGCATGCCTGAAAAGCTCAATATATCACTTATAACCCACAGGTTGAACTTTTTAACTACTTAATTTATATTACTTAATTCCCTGTTCTACACTGCTGATCTGTAAATTTGCAATAATTCATGCATTAGAGTGACTACAAATATCTTCTGTGCTAAACTGTTGATTGGTCCAGATTCTTCAGTCCTCTCAGAAGTGTGTACCACTAGACCAGTATGTCCCTGTGTAAGTTATTTTCAATTTCCAGACGTGATGTGCTTTACAGAATTTGGGAAAACTTAGCCAAATGCATACTTCCACTGCTTGCTACCACCTTAAAGAGGAAAATCTTAAATCAGTATAGCAGATTATGACAGACTGTTTGCTGCTAAAATGCCTACTGCACAAATGCTGATAAAAGTATTACTAAATAGTAATTAAAATTCTTTAAAAAACACCTTACTATACTGGGATAAGCTCTCTGTAAAGACTCTATCTCCATCTGCACAGTAATACATCAAATGCTACTCGATTTGTTAAGAGTGAAATTTATGGACTATCACTTAGATCACAGAATTTATTTGAAATAGGAAAATCCATTTATTAAAGGGACCTAGGTATCAATGTAAAATTAAAACTAAGAGGATAAATAGTATTAGTCAGTATATTAGAAAATCATTTTTACATACACAGAAATACTTTAATCAGGTTGGATGTTGTAGGAAAGCATCAATTGTATCATTTTTTAATGTCTCCATAATCTCATCCAACAATGGATGGATATACTGAGTTAGGTAAACACAGAAGGCAGATCATGTCTGTGCAGGCTGAATGCACATTTAGGGCTCCACTGGCATTAAGATGACCTGGACAAAGATCAGAGAGCTGCAAGCCTCTCACAACCCCCATTTTGCTCATTAGTACAGCCCAAACTGGGCAAGACTGGGCTCCCAGGAGCCGAGGCAAGGCTGGCTTGGAGTTATGCCGCGTCAGGGCATTACACAAGCAGACTCTGCCTAGGGCCCTATGCATTTCTGATGATAGAAAAGGCTGCTCCATGACCAGCAGAACCCCAGCTTAAGAGAGGCAGTTATCAACATCTACCCCAAAAAGTGAATACCTCCCTCAGCCACTCTCAAGGTATTGGGACTGCTATAAATTCTTTTATACACACCAAAGAATCAGGGCTATAAATAAAGACTTTCTAGTCATTTACTGGCAAGGACATGGCACAGGCTTTCACTGCAGCTTTGCCAAGTGGCTAGGAACAGAGTTCTAAGATGTTCTCAGGCTGCTTCCTGCAGTATTCATTTAAGCTTCATTTTTAGTTAGACCTATCTTTTATTTCAGGAATTTTCCTATGTCTCTGCAAATGCTGACAAAACATTACTTAATTTAACCTGAAATTGTGTTTAGAACCTGCAGTGTTAGGCTTGGTCTACACTACCCCCCTAATTCGAACTAAGGTACGCAACTTCAGCTACGTGAATAACGTAGCTGAAGTTCGAAGTACCTTAGTTCGAACTTACCTTGGTCCACACTCGGCAGGCAGGCTCCCCCGTCGACTCCGCGGTACTCCTCTCGCCGAGCTGGAGTACCGCAGTCGACGGCGAGCACTTCCGGGTTCGACTTATCACGTCCAGACTAGACGCGATAAGTCGAACCCAGAAGTTCGATTTCCAGCCGTCGAACTACCGGGTAAGTGTAGCCAAGGCCTTAGAATGGCCAAGATGGGAGCAAAGAGGTCAGAGTCTGTATATGAAGTTAACAAGCTACAGTGGAGCATTAAAATACTGTAAAGGATAGTGGGTTTTGTTTGTTTGTTTGTTTTTTAAAGGTGTAGAATATTGTCCACACAATAGCCACAGCAAAATCCCCTTTGAGATGGACACTCCTTGATGGACTTTTCAGATTTTAACTCACCACATAGCAACCCCTCACTAATGAGGAAACTCTGACAAATGTGCAAGTTAAACTGTCATCTCTTCCCCTTCTGATGGTTTCTTCACTTTCTTTTCTAATGAATGTTAAGATTTGAAAAGCGTTTCTACATACATCACTCAAAATGGCAAAATGTCTTGTTATAAGACAAATATCTTCTTAAATGTTTCATGCCATGAGATGTCATAGTATGGCAATATGTAACAAGAGAAGGTCTGTTCATTTCTGTATATCTCTAGTTCTTCAAAAATTTGCATTGATTAAATGATTTTGTGAAATTCTGATACCTAATTAGCATGCTTGGTTATTAGAAATAAAGTGTGGATTCCAATCTGGTACTAGAGTTCCGTACTCTTTCCATCATCTTAATCTGCTCCAAGGAGAAAAATATGAAAGTTTCTTAATGGTCAAAAAGAAATTACAGATCTATCGGACAGGTTTAGAGACACAGGTGACATATCCATACCAAACCCAAATACAGACCAGTGCAAATTAGAGCCAACATTTTCAAAAAACTGTCATTACTTTTCATATCCAACTTCAAACGCCTAGATTCAACTCTCAGAGGTTATAAGCAGCCTAGCTCCTATTGCAGTCACTGGGAGGTGAGGGTTTCAGAAAAATCAAGCCTATATGTCCAAAGCTGGGAACCCCTAATTAATGGATGTTTTTGAACATTTAATTTGAAGCGTTTTAGCTTAGGTATCTCGGACGATATGTCATGTACAGCCTGATCCTGGGTGGGGTGTCAGAGATACCCACGCCCCTTTCCGTTTGTAGGAGGGAAGATCCATGTGTAGAGATCCTCACATATGAAGATCTAAGAATGGTCCAGACCACCCCACTGTGTTCTAGTGCTTTATCTAGTTCAATTGTACATCTCTGAGAAAGGGCATTAAGCCATTTCTCTCATGAAAACATTCCGTAGTCTTTAGAAATGCTTCTGTGGTTGATAGGTTATAGAACTCATTCAACGACAACAACATAGCCTAAGTTTTACATCCCCTTTCTCTTCCTCATACCAAATAAGTATTTGCTGTCTTTATCCTTCAAATTATTGTTATGGAGTCTTTGCTTAGCCACGTAATACAATACCGATCATTGTTGATCATTATATTGCTGTAGCACTTTGGGAGCCCAATCATAACCAGGACCTCACTGTGCTAGCCACTGTACAAACACAGACCAAAATGTTCCTGCCCAAGAAGCTTATCGTCTAAACAAACCACGTTGCTACTTTTCTTGACCTTTCATCACTGGGAGTATTCCCCTACCTTTAGGCATTATCATACGTTTTCAATATTAAAAATCCCAGCTCCCATTAAAGCGTCATCACTACTGGCATAGTGCAGAAGCACCCTGGTTTGTTCACACTAGCTTGTCCACTATTAGAGCCATGGGGAACAGGACCAGGCTCTTCAGTGTGTGTGGCAACCTCTATTCTTCAGGAGCAGGGTGAAAAGACCCCAACTCTCCCAGAAGCAGCAATGCAAGAGGAGCAGGGTGTAATTTCCTCCCCTTTCCCTTCCTACATAAACATGAAAATCTTGCTTGGGGTTCTGGTGATACCCTAACTCCTCCATGCTGCTCCAAAGTGGTTCCCTGCATCACCTTAACCCCATGCCAGCTTCCTTAAAATCCCTTACAGCCCCAGAGTCAGCAGCAATAGCATCAAACACAACAAACAAGCATTCCTGTTCTCCATTCCCCCAGCCCTTTAGCCTCCAGACTTTCCAACTGCAGTTAATGGACTTCCTTATTGACATTTACTATTATCCATTTGTTCTTCATCACCAGACATTGCACCTTGTCTCCTGATCCGTACCCTCACTCTTTCTCCACTCTCTTCCCAAACTGATATCCTTTAAACCATTATCATTTCCTCCACTTTTATACTCTTACAAATCCATCCATTAAGCCCCTCTTCACCAACTGCCCACACCCAACCTATCTAAGCACAAGAATTAAAAGCACACAGGTTCACACAGGTCATTAACTGATGCATTTCATTTAAATGTAAAAAATAAAAAAAAAACTTTCATAGCATGTGCAAGAGGGGCACATAACTCCATGACCTGACTTGTTCAACCCTTGTCTGACTTCCCTCCGCCCCACACTCCCAGCCTATTGTTTGCTGCATCTTGTCCAAAACGTCAACTTGTAAGCTCTTCAGGACATAGGCAGTGTCTTTGCTATGTTTGGATCATACCTACCACCTATTAGGTGCTCAGTGAATATTTTTAATAATGATAATGTGAACTCCAAATTATTTCTAATCTCTCTGGTACTGAGGTGCCCAGAACAGAAAGGTGTACTAAGAGGTGCTGTTATTCCCTGTCTCAGTGGCATGAGGCCTCTGTTTGTCCCCACGACAACCCAGTCACTCAGTGGATTCTTCTTTCCAAGAGTTCTCAAACCCTTGCCCCTTCCTGCTCTTCCACAGTCAAGTTCCCGAAACAACTTCCTTTTTATGACTCATCCCACCATCACTGATGAAACTAAGGGCTGGTCTACACTGCGGGGGAGGGGGGTATCAATGTAAGATACGCAAATGAAGTCGAAGTATCCTATTCGACTTACTCCCCTTTGAGGACGGCGGCAAATTGACCACCACGGCTCCCCCATCGACGCTGCTTACTCCTCCTGACGAGGTGGAGTACGTGCGTTGATTCGGGGATCGATTTACCGCGTCTAGATGAGACACAATAAATCGATCCCCGAGCCATCGATTTCCACTCGCCGATCTGGGCAAGTAGTGAAGACATGCCCTGAGAGACCCAGAAGTTCGTCACAACCATAATTGTTTATATTAGCACTACAGAAACAAATGTTAGCATAATGTGAACATTACATAATACCAGAGTATGTCCAGAAATTAAATTCAGGTTATTTTCTTCAACAAAACGCACATGGATTAAAGGAATCTAAGGAATGTGCAGTTCAAGAGGGAACTATGACTAAATACAGTGTGCAAACATTTTTCCTCCACCATCACACCCCCTTAAATATCTAGCTTTATCTTTATTACTGTTTTTCAGACAATCACTCTGATTTTGATCCTCTGTTTCCTGTTAAACTAGCAATAACCTTTTACAGAAATAGCCTAAAATTAAGCCATTGTGCTTATAGTTGCAAGTTTTCAATTCCTTTCCAGATATTCTTCCTATAGATTACAACCAAACTTTCTTAGAATTCAATTTAAAGAGTAATTAGTGAAATGTATTAAAACAAATTAAATTGATCCGCACTGATTTGTCAATAGTATTCAGCTGTAGCTAACTGTCATCTAAAGGTCACTCATAGATAATCAACTATGTAGCATCAGCATAAACTTGCCACATCGTATTTCTATTGCTGCAGTTAACCTGTATGAATGAATACTGAAGTGTTGCGCTCTCTATTTGCTTGTCTATTCACTGCAGCATCATTTTCTCATGAGCAGTAAAATCAATTCCAAGAAAACTTTATAGAAACAGTTGGCTGGGAACCAACTTTGTATAGATTTGGATTTGACCTTGCTCTTTTCAAGTCTATGAAGATAGAGAGCAATTCTCTCGCTGTCTACCTTAGGTTAATAAAGCTGTACTGCCTGACTTACTCAACACACAATCTTTTCTGATAATATGCCATTCAACTGAAGAGCAGCACTACTTCTACATTTTTCTTCAACATATTAAAGACATTCAAACTACTAAACAGGTTATACTAAAAGGTTGGGTTTTCAAAATAAAATAGCTATACACACAATATGAGAACAAAGTTCCCTCCCGTGAAATTCTGACAGATTCTTGATTCACATGGAAGAGATCTGTCCAATAGCCTACCCTCAGGAGTTTTATATTAATAAAAACACAGGGCAACATTTCCATAAATGATTCCTAATTTTTAAGCAGACTTCTACTTCTTGGAATGCTTGAAAGAAAAAAAACCTCTTCACTAATATGGGTAATTGCAAAATAGACATTACATTAATCCTATTTTTGCTTATACCCTATACACTAAAAAAAAAAAAAAATCTAAAATGAAAGGTATATTTCCTGGTTTATCCTGTTTGACAAATATGTGGTTGGTGTGGGATGGGGAGAGGGAGGGAAAGGCTACTTTGAAGTTTGGGGACTATCAGTTTTCTCCCGCTTCCTGCAATACATCCAGCATCAGAATCATATTCTTGATGATCCCATAATCTCATCACTTTGTGTGTTAATATTGTCTTTGTGCATATTTCTCTTATTAAAAAAAAATTTAAGGAAGACTTCACCCTTTCATCATGTTCTACTACTCACTTGTCTTCCTCTCTGAAACAAAGATACTAAATTTGGTTATCTATATAAATAAACATACATTTTAATTGTGGGAGCTAAGGGACAAAAATAAATTTCCACTTGGGGTACCTATATGTGAGATTTTTCCAAAACTGTTGTTCCTAATTCTCACTTAGAAATCTTCATTCTCCATGGCAGACTGCTCAGTGTTGATCAAGTAGGAAAGATTTAGTATGCAACACTATGTTGGAGCAGATGGAGTTCATTTGCTGCATTTCATAATTTCCATGCTGTATGAAGTCCAAATTAAGTATTTTGTCAACAGAAATCCTTATTTGCCATTAAAAGCCACATATACCCTGCCCCATTCCCTCCCCCAAAAAACTAAGTTGTTAAAAAGTTATTTTGCTTTTTCAGAAAAGCAATGAGAAAAGGCAACAACTTGTCATTTTCTTCCAAAACTTTTGATACAGCCCTATTACACAGGGCATTTTAAGTCAGAGCTACATGCATCAACTTTGGTATCAAGTTCACAATCATTCTGACAACATTTCACTTTTACATATATCATATAGTAGCACAATGCTGACCAGAGGTTTTGAAAAAATATCCCCCACGATTCAGTCTAAGAACAAACTCTGATTTATTGAATATAAGTGCTAGTAATGACTTAGTCTGGGTGAAAGAAGTCTATTACTCTTCAACCATTTATCAAGTAGCTTTCATTTTGGTTATATACAGCAGATCAGGTAACCCACAGTCAGAACCGAACGCTAAATTCACTCCAGGGTTAATAAAACTTTGTAGTGAGCAAGAATGACAGCCAAGGTCTTGGTTGTAATATGCAAGATAACAATTTCTGTATAAAGCAAGAGGGTCCTGTGGCACCTTTAAGACTAACAGAAGTATTGGGAGCGTAAGCTTTCGTGGGTAAGAACCTCACTTCTTCAGATGCAAGACTTGCAAGAAGTGA